>NW_019384773.1:400779-455097 GCF_000671375.1 Centruroides sculpturatus
TATATATTAAATAATTTTACTTTTAATTCTGTTTAAATGTTATATTTAATTAATCTGCAATTTCAATTAAGTTTTAAATATAAATTTGATTAATTTTTTTTAATATTAATTTTTATGATTAAAAAGAAAATTTAATCATTTTCATTTCGAAATTGACGATGTATTTTTAAATTTTAAATTTAATTGTGTTCAATTACAATTACAAAAGAAAAAAAATTGTAATTGAACACGATTAAATTTGAAATTGAACACAATTAAAATTCTTTGTTAGATGTTAATTTCAAGGAAAACTTTCGGAGAAATTTACAAATTCTGTAATTGAATGTAATTGAAATTATAATTTAATTAAAGAAAATTAAAATTTTAATTACGTAAAGTTTTCAGTTTCACCAAAACTTTGTAATAATACACAATTTGAATTTATAATTAACAAATGTGAATTTGAATTAATAAATTTATTCGAATTTATTAAATTTGTTAAATATGTGATCGAATACAATTGAAACATTAGATTTTATTAAATACAATTAAAGTTGAAAATGATTAAAGTTTAATATAGTTAAATTTTGTAGAAATCAATAAAAAAAATATTTACGATTTAAACTGAACACAATTAATTAAAATTTAAATCGAATTGAACACAATTAAGTTTATAATATTTTTATATTTTTAATTGTAACAAAAGTTTATAAAAGTTAACGAAATATGTAATTGAACACATTTAAAAATCTTAATTTAATTGAGATTCAATTAAAGTTTTAATTAAGTTTTCAATTTCAACAAAACTTTGTAGAAATTGACAACATTTTTTAACAGAAATTTTCTGTAAATTTCTATTCTGTTTACTTATAAATTATAATTAAAATAACTAACAATATTTTAAAACTAGAAATTTTTTTTAAAAAATATTAATTAAATTTAAAATGGAATTTTCTGAAAAATCGACCGGAAATTTTGGTAACTGGCGAATGCATTTCTTTTGCTAGAATTTTAATGATGAAAATTTAATTATGATCAACTTTTATTAAATAAAAATATTGTTTGATTATTAATTAATAAAGTAAATTTAAATTTTCACGCGCTAACTCGCGGGATTTCAAAATTTCCTATCGGGTTTCCATCCCCCTCTCCCTTTCCTTCTTCCTCTTCGAAATTCCTTTTGGAAAATTAGGAGTAGCTAATTTAAATTAATTTTCTTTGATGTCGATTGAATCGAATTGTTTACTCTTTTGATTTGTGTTGGCGGAGCAAACAATCTCCACTCGTCTCTTTACCTAAATGTTATTAATCTAATTTAATGAAGGTAACCTTAGTGTTAATAGTAATTAGTTCAATACAAAAAAATGTTTTTTTTTTCATTTAATTTTCGGTTTTCTTTTCTCCAATATAATTTTCCATCTCGTTTTCTTAGGTTTTCATCTATCCTCTTGTTTGAATATTTAGTTTTACCTCAATTTCCAAGTAGAACACTTTCTGATAGCAACTTGTGCTTTGCTAGAGTGTCTCCAAAATTCCAATCAATCACCTTTCACTTCGAATTTTGCTCCCATGTCTTGATCTTCCCTCCTCTTCTCCTCTTTCCAATTAAGTTTTTCCTCAAAACCTTATTTCCGTTGTTGTCGAATAATCTATAATACGCTTAAATTTCTTATTAAAAAAGTAATAAGTATATATAGTTACTTTAAAATTATAATAAATTTAACATATAATACTTTCTTTGCCATATTTACACGATTAAGTTATAAAAGCGGGGAATGTGTAAACTTTGCCAAAGATTTGACGTGAAATCAATCAATCACAACGATCATGTGACCTTTATCAATCAATTCTTAACAATAATTGCTTGTCAACTTTCTTAAAAATAATGTAGCTAAACCGAAATAGTTTTTTTTCCTTTATAAAAATAATAAAAAAAAAGATATTAATCTTATATACATAATATATAAATTTTTTTCCCCTCTTAGATATCCTTCAACTGTATTCTTCAATATTGAAAACATATTTTAATAGGCGTTACTTTAGGGAATATTTATCATCTTAAAGTGAGGTAATTTAAGTTAAATATTCTCTGATTAAGTTTTCTTAACGGTGAATAGACAAACACGTCAGTAAAATTCGAGAAATAATTGTTATTAGATGATTAACAAAGTTGAGGATAGAAAGTCTGTTCAATATTATTACCATTGACTGCATTTACATTTAGAAAATTATCGTTGAACATATGAAATTTTGAGTAATTTACGAATATAATGAATATTAATCTCGCTTGTAGAATGTTGTTCTTGATTATAAACGCTTAAGAGATTTCGTCTTCAAATTATCGATTGGAGACGAAAATGTCATTATGAAAGCAAAACGTTTGATGAATTTTCTCCTTCCAACCGACTTCAAATAATAATAATAATTATTATTATTATGTCACTGTTAGAAAATACTGTATTCTTAATATATTATGTTTTAAAAATTAAATAATTTAATACTTTAAATGTTTTTTATTAATAAAAAGTTTTAATATTCGTATAATTATAACAACAAAATAGATACACTTATTACGTTTTTTAAATCTTTTAACTAATAGAAAAATTATTATTTTTTATGTTTTTGAAAATGTAATTTAAATACAGTATATATATTATTTTATTTTTTCTTTAAATATTTAACAATTAAAAATTATAAAATATTGACTTTTTTCTCTCTCGTAAAGAAACATTCGTTAAGCTTATGTTTGGTTTTTGTAACGATATTAAAACATTTTTTTAAGAAAACCAAACGTTAATTTTAAAAATACTGTAATTAAAATTTAATTTTCTATTTAATTTTAATCAATTTTTTTTTGATTTTTGAAAAGAAAAATAAGAAAAAAATTGTACAGAAAAGAGAAAACTGTTACGTATAATCTGAATTACGGTTATAATTCAGGAATCATTATAATTTAAAAGTATCCTAAATTTAATATAGGATAATTTAAAAATTGAATTGTTTTTATCCTGAATTTCAAGAAAATTCAGGATAAAAATAAAGGTAAATGTTTGTAAAATTACAATAAAATTTTTATAATNTTGATCTTCCCTCCTCTTCTCCTCTTTCCAATTAAGTTTTTCCTCAAAACCTTATTTCCGTTGTTGTCGAATAATCTATAATACGCTTAAATTTCTTATTAAAAAAAATAATAAGTATATATAGTTACTTTAAAATTATAATAAATTTGTGTTTATTTTTTTAAACAGTTAAAAGCATGAAAATAGTAAATAAAAGAAGTGAAATTGTAGAATCTTTGCAATTTGAAGCGATTATTTTTATTATTGTTAAACAAAAGCAAATTTTAGTTCGGATGAAAGATTGAGAATCGAGAAAATAATTATGTAAGTTCCGTTGAGATTGTAATTAATATTAATGAGAAATAATTAATTCTTCTGCCATCTGTCATAATAACTGAGATACAAATTTGCCTTTTGTTAACTTGTCTTCTTTAAATGATTTCGAATTTATCTTTTATAATTTCTAAACAATACAGTGTTTCTAATTATCATTTTTCTAACTACATTCATTAAAAATTTTATAACATTATAATTATAAAATGTTAAAGTTATAATTCATGATGGAAAAAAAACTCGTGATTTAAATTACTTTTTACAATAAATTTGACTAAATTCGAGCTTTATTCTTGTTGTTTATCTTCAATAATTTGTTGATATATTTTTTAATATTAAGTTTTACGATTAATGATGGGAATTAATCGAGATATTTTTTGATATATTACAAAAAAAGTCTCAAAAAAATAGATTTAATCTCTTGATGGAAAGATCATCAGACTCACTTTTTTTTTTAACTTTTATCTAGATTGGTTTCCGACATGAATATTCTCCCCCCAAAACTACTGTTCATAAAGTATGTATATACATATAAGGGAAAAAGAGGATAACGTGAGTAGCAACAATAATATTATTAAAGTTGTTTAAAGAAATTCTCCATAAATATTAATGTTTGTATGAATTTTATAATATTTAAATATTACCAACTACATGAAGTTAAAGAGAAAGTTGCATGTCATTAACATAAAAAATCGTTTCGAACGGGGATTAGTATTATGTTCTTGTAACTTAATAATAATTTATGATTATTTGGATAATTTAGTGACAAAATATTTACATTATTTAGATTTACTTCGGGCTAAATCGATTGTTTTTTCCCCCTCCTCCTTTTAGAATTCACACTGCTTGATAAGTCTGTCCAGGTTTTATCGTGTTTGGGATTAATAACTTTGCATACATTTAGTAGGACTATATATTCACTAGCTGTATGTAAACGGCAATTTTATTTGCTTTTTTAAATGTTAATTGTAAAATAACAATTTAAAATAGCTATAAACGATCTATATTGAATTAAAAATTGTTTAAACATCAAATTTTACAGGGCCTACATATAATTTCTGAATTATCTTTTTGATATATCATCTAAGTGCGATTGAAGATATTTGCTACTAAATATGAAAATGTTTCGAGAATATATATTTATATTCCTTTTTTATTTGAACATGTTTAATGCTGAACCACGCCGCAGCGAATTCAGTAGGCGCAACTATTGAGTTTAAGTGACGCGATGCGCCGCGACTTCTCTAAAAGTAACTTTTAAGACAGTCAAAATTAAATATCGGAGTCTATTAAAAGCGATTTAATGCAATTACTGTTATAGAAATAATCGTATAATATATAAATATGCTTCTTTACGAGATAAATTCGAAAAATTTTGTTTGCGACACGTCGCTGCGCCGTCGCGCCGTCGTTACAGAGATCTTTACATACAGCAGTTTTTAAAATAACAATGTCTTTACGCATTATAACAACAAAATAATTTTATTTACTCATTATAATTCGAACTATTTTTTAAAATTAGTTTTTGTATTTAAATATTGATTATATAAAGTATAAGCGTCATACAATTTTATCGCTGTATGCGCCGCGACCCGAGTTTCTTATGATTAAAAAGATAAAAATATATTAAGAAAGCAATAAAAATACGGATTTTTTTTATTTTTAAAGAACAATAAATATGTTTTTTTTTTCAAGCGATGTTTGTGCATGAGAAGAATAATATATTTCTTTGTAGGAATGATAAAAAGATGTTATTAACATTTATATCGGTTTATTATTAAGGATTTATCTGTTAAAATAGGAAGAAAATTTAGAATTTGGTAAGAAAACACACCAAAAATAATTTTCTGAGATTAAAAAAAAGAATTAAACATTCAAAGAGATTCGATTTTTATACATTATAGCGTCGTTAAGAATTAAATGCGACATTTAAGTCGTGAACTTAGGAATTTTATCTTTAAAATTGCAATTTTCTATAATGTTTACGACTAAAATTCTCTATTGATTTTATATTTATTCATTTTCATATATAAATTTTTAAAGATAGCGTATTTAAAATTGAGATATAGTGCGAATTTCCTGCAAAAACATAATGAAAATGCCATATTAAAAAAAACGAACTGGTGTTAATCGATTGATATAAGTTAAGGGAATGTATCATATAATATGTAAAAGGGAAAAAGCGAGATATCTAAAAGTATTTATAAAATTCACTCGCAGTCGAGTTGATAAAGATTGGCATATGCAGAATTTGGCTCTGACTATAGAAAGGATCTCTAAAACACTCACGTCAAAAATACTTATTGACAAGAAGAAGAGTTTATGGAGAATCCGCATGCATACCTTCGTCCCATCCATCATTTATGTGAAAAGAGTGTTATCAAATCAGCATTCAGCACTATCCGTGTCGTGCATGTCATAAATAAGTAGACAATGAAGATAATTACCGTCATTGCGTGTCTTTTATCATCCTCTTTTCAGAAATATTATAAAAAAATTCTAAGCATTGGTTAAAGTCAAGTAAAAAGTTTTACGTGTATAAAAAAAATTGTACTTAAAATTAAGGAATTTCTTCTTTGTTTTTTTAGGCTTAAAAATTTAAATTTTGTATATAAATTTTACTAATTAATAAAATAAATAAGTCGTGCATTATTGAAATTCAAAATATCAATCTTTATGCATCATATATTCTATTTCATAATGAAAAAACATTAAGGGGAAAAAATTGATGAATTCCATTTTTTTTTATATTTAAAAACTAAGTCATATATTTATTCATTTCCATTATTCAATAGGCCTACTTACAGTATATCAAAGAGTAAGTTGGAAAAACTATCCTTTTCTAAAATTCCAGACTAAAACAAAACTTTATAAACCTAGAAGGATGTTTCTTGTTTCCTATTTCTCGAACCGATGCGTTCTCTAGAGATGACTACTTTGTTTCTCTACTGAGATATGGAAAATGGATATATTCTAGAATGATCTGATGCATTTCTTAAAAATAAATAGCTAAAAATCTATATATATGGAACTTAAGAACGTATAGATCTACTAATCAAACAACTGAAAGGAATGAAAACCGATTGATTTACATATAAATTATTCGTATAAGTTGGCGTAATTACTATGATGATTAGCTCTTCTATGAATAATAATTAGCATATTTATGTTATATTCAAATTATCCAATGCTATATTGTAAAAAAAAGTTCGGGTAAGAAATTTAAAAAAAGAAAATAATTGCAATCTATCTGGCGATAATGTAGTCATTGTGTAAATTGTATCTTGGGAAAGACTTTCCCTCAAAAATTACGACCCTTCATCGTTATCGTTTAAATATCGATCGCAGTTTGCACTCTAATCGAAACTAGCTGCGGTTTAAATAGCTACTAAGAATAAACATGGCGGCTATCTGCAGTTTTAAATAGAAAATGTCTCCAAGTAGCGATAAGATATCTGTCAAAATGTAATTTTGCTGGAACAACCCGTTATTATTTTTTAGTATATGGAGAGAATTAGCCCATATTCAATAAAAAAAATGCCTATATGCGTACGTGTATATAAACTATGTATTTAAAAATTAAATAAAATTCAGTTTTAAGTGTTAAAGTTAAAATGATTTAATGAATAAAAATCAGTCGCTGGAAAAAAAAAACTGTAATTAAAGNTGGTTTAGTAGCATTTACAAAATGCTGCTAAGCCAGATGTGCAAGAGCAATTTAATTCAACATGCTTGAAAAGTAAAACAAATGTTAAATTCTCTACTTATTTTAAAATCTGTTATTTATTTATTTTTTCAGTTTTATATTTATAAATATCTTTAATATATTATCTATTTTTATTAAGTGTACATTTAAACATTTATAGATATTGAAGTTGTTTTTTTTAGTAGAATTAGAATATAGTGTAACATATTATGACTCCTTTATGAAAATTAATAAACAAAAAATGCACAATCATCCTAAATAAGAAAACTTAATCTGTTAGATTTATTAAAAATGTATTTTCAATATATTTCAAGCAAACACTTTTCATTCTTAAATTGTTACTGCTAGTCAAGGTCATTTGTTCACAATATAATATAATAACTACATGACTAGATAAATACCTATTATTTAAATAAATAAATAGAAGCAAAAAAAAAAAAGAATTTTGACATTTTAATTTAATATTGTTATGAGTAAGTAATTAAATTACAAATACTGTGAAATTAAAATTCATTTTGATTAAAAAAAATTCATTAAATCTTTTGTGATTTTTAGAATTGATTTTATAATGAAGAGAGGAACAAATTTTAAAACACATTGAATAAATTTAAATGGATGTTATATTAAGTAACACCAAAAATATCATATAACATATTAATTAATGCATTATTCTAATTATTAATTTCAAATTAATATGCATTGGTCATCATATAAATTGAAATATTTACAAGTTTAAAAAGTAATTAAAAAATGATAACATTCAGGCAGAAAGAAAAAAGTTTATATTATTTGGTATAGATTCACTTGTAGTTAACTACATATTAACACTTTTGATTATATTTAACCTTAAATGTAGCTTGACCTACTTTTAAAGTTAAATATAATCTAAAAGGCAATAACCTGTTAGGTAATTAAGCAATTATTAAATGCTGCAATAGTGGTATTAAGTTCAAAAATGATTTCTGAATTTATTGATAACAATATTAATCAACTTATTAAAAATATGAAATTTGACAAAAATTTGATCTATATACAAACATAAGTTTTAACAAAGAATATATTCTATGTTTATCAAATTGTAAGAGATTTTTGTTGCTTAGAATTTAAATAATTAAGTTTTTTGAACATAAAAATTTTTAATAATAATTTTTATTACAGTGTATAAAATAATATATATATAATGGTAACTACAGNATATTAATAAATTAGTTAAATATGATTTAATACAAAATTTGCATTTTCGTAATAATTTCCGATTTATTTCACTCAGGCATGACTTGACATTTCTGAAAAATATAGGAGTTGAGAGAAAATCGCAATCTAAGATCTCATAAAGACGAGAGACATCATTTCTCTGGTATGGTTACCGCTTCTACATAGATTTATAGGAATTTTTCACAATTAGATTTAGAGAAAATCAAAATTTAAACATTTCAATCATAGGACGAGTAGTAATTACAGTTCCCTATACTTAAACAAATGAAGCAAACGTTCGTCCAAGTAATTGAAATCGCTTTAAACTATAGCAATTACATGTCTTTCACGCCACAATAACAATTTGTGGATTTGTTTCGTACGAAGATTTGTTTTTCCGGATTGTATAATCAGAACTCTTCAACGTCAAGATTAACATTTAAGCTAAACTAATCACAACAGTCGCATTTGTGCGAAAAGAATTAAGAGAATAATGTAGTGCAATTTTCTGAAATTGGACTTGTCAGCATTATGTATAAAACGCAATCGCCAACATTTCATCCGCTCAGCTTAACTCATTGTTCTATATTAACCTCCATTCTAACACTATGACATTCTGTGCAATTTAACACTAATCTCTCCTCTCCTCCTTCTCTCTCTCTCTCTCTCTCTCTCTCTCTACACAATTANTAAGAAACGAGAAATAATAACTAAAACCTCATTATAATATCGCTTTTTTTAGTTATTTAAATTTATATAGATTTGAATGTATAGTGAAGATATTCATCTTGTCTAGAATTCAAGTCTTTTAAATATCATTCTAACAAATATTACGAAAATGAATAGCTAAATATGTAAAATAATCTAACTCAATGTTATGTATTTAACCTATTTTCTAAATGTTCATTACGATTCCTTTCGAAAAGAATTATCCTGGTGACAATAAAATTTTATTAGATTTAAGTGGATTTTTTTTAATAGTATTACTCCATTTCGTAATTATTATGGTTGTAAAAGCTGCCAGTTGAATGAGATGAAATATTATACGTCATTTTGTAAATGGCTATATTTTACACCTAACTTAAATACTTACAAAATGAAACTACACACGTGTATATAATTATGGTTACGTTTAACGAACACTTACAGTAAACTATAAACTGGGATACTGTATTTTAAAAATACTTTCCATTCGTCTTAAATATCACTTACTAATTAACTAAGCATTCATCAGTGTCACTAGAAGATAAAAGACTGTAATAATAAAAGCGTTACATGAAATTTCTCTCTGTAAAATATTTTAAAATAATTGCAATTTTAAATTATTTTATGTAGTGGTAGTAAAAATTATTGCTTAATTTTATACAGTTGTTAAAAATAGACCTATAGTATATTAGGCTATATAAAACTAGGATTCTGCAAAATTATTTTTATATTCTTTCAAGAATTTTATATAGTTGAAATTTTTAGCAATTCTTTTTAATTTTATACGAATATTTTATATTCAAAACGGTATAAATGCATTTTTTTGGAGATAAAAAGGTGAGATGCACAGACTTACGCACATAACTTTACAAAGAGACTCATATATAGTCTTATATGCCATATATCAGCCTCTTTATGTATCAATACACAGCATACATACAGGTGATTACAATACGAATCGCTTAAATTTTGATAATTATGAAAATATCAAAGTAAGAAGTTTTCTATAGCCGCAATCATAAAGAATTTTATACCAGCTCCTATTAAAATCATAAAATTTATGAAGTTCAAAATAATAATAAAAAAACATTTTATACTTTACAAAACAGTAAAAACCTTATTTTGTAGAAAAATTTATAATACTAAATGGCTATTTTAGCAAATCAAAAGTTCCTTATATATTGCTGGATTTTTGTGCTATTGAAATAGATGAAGACAGCAATTCTGAATCATCTTAAGCGGTTTAATCGCAACAAATTACCTAAATTAATATAAAAATAATGTCGTAATAGTAAGAAATCTGCTAAAAATTAATATTTATCTTAAGCAAATTAATATTTTCAACGTACTTGTCTAAGATGACACACTACAACTAAGATGACATTCTATACAAGCTACCGTCTTTACACTGTTAAGGATAACTGATACTTTCTCTTATAATTATAAAAATTGATTTTACTGACAACTACACGAATAATGTATTTACATATAAAATAATATATATATAATGGTAACTACAGTGTAGCTCATGAGTTTCTTGCAAGTCTTGTATGCTAGTTGAGCAGCTTATATAAGATACCTGATTTTTCAATGATTTTAAATACAAAGATTAGCTAATATTGCTACATCCTTACAAAAAATTGTAAGAATATTAAAATTTCTAGATCAAAATACAACAATATTTTCATACAACAAATATGTATAGAACCAGATTAACTATTGGGATAGAACTTGACTAATATCTGTCTAATTAATTAGATAGCTCTAGCCCAGTGACTCCCAAACTTTTTTGAGCCCTTTCTCCCTTGATTCCATAAATCTAGTGCCTCCAACAAGAACCCCAATGCCCCTTAACCTATTTTCCCTTATGAGAAAGGCTTGGAAATATTCTTACATAAACTTCTCTATGAACCTTACAGGCTACTTTGTGTCCGTACCATATATTGTTCTCCATGTCTGGAAACCATTAAACACAATATTTCTTCTTATTTATGTAACACCTCATAAATTTTTATCAAGAGCCCAGATATTTTCCTAATAGTGCATTACATAAATGAGGGTTTGAGATTACCAGGTTTGGAATTTACATGAATAATAAATAAGAACAAAATTCTTAAAAAGTCAAAAAGAACCTGAAATAATTACTATATGTGATAATGAAAAAATATGTTTATTATTGTAGACCTGAATGTGTACAAGAAGGAAATAAAGTTAGCAAAAATTTGAAATATAATAAAAAGATATTTTAACAGATCAAAAAAACAAATGTATACAAGAACTTTCCCAATGTTTGGGGAACTTAATTTTAAGATAGTTATAATTTAATTTTTATCTTTACAAAACCATTGAATTGAAAGTTGTCAAAAATTCACAAAGAAATCTTACAGGTTAAATTTGCCTAACAGTCACCAAGAAACTTCTACGTTTTTAATGAAACTTGAAAACCTTACTTTAACTTCACTCGATCTTTAGCAGTACCTCATTTGATCTTGAGCTTCACTTCCTCCTTGTAGTGTGGTTGTGGTGACGTTAACATGATTATGTCCACTTGACCATATTTACAAACTGAAGTTGCTAACATTCATTTAATTCTAGTAATCTTTCTTTAAGTTGTGTCATTGACCTTACATTTAATCTTTTATAATTTTTTGTTGTGCCTTTTTGTGACAATTTGGGGTGGGAGGTTGTTCTTCTAACTTCCTGTGGAAGTCTTCCCGAGATGTCGTTTCTGGGTTTGATGACGTAATTGGTTGCAGCCTGCAGTCATTGTAGTAAGATGAGTTTTAGTTTTAGAATTTTGCTTGGGTGAGGTGCAGTAGTCTATCCTTAACAAAATAAAATGCCCCAAAATAAATAGAATAACAAACTAAAAATAATCCTCAAACAAAATAAAATAGCTTGGAATCAACTCCTTCCACTCATTTTAATGGAGGAAAGGGAAAGATTGTCAATGACCTTTAACCTTGCCTATGGTCACTGTTTGGTCAGGACACTGACTCCAGTGCACCTTGCTTTTTTTGCTCCCCTAAGTTTACTCACCACTTAAGGAGGCAATAGTGCCCACTTTGGAAATCACTGCTCTAGCCTGATAGTTAATCTGGTTTGTTCATGCAATAAATTAGTCTAATATATATTTTTAATGATGATGATGTCTCTGATTCTTACTTATGTTGACGCCTTAAATGAAGTTCTCAAACCATGTCTAATTGGCCACTCCTGATATATAATACAAAAATCCATTAAGTTCTAGAAATTTCTATCAATTATTAATCTCTAAATTTCATTCTTAGAGTTGTTATAAGAAAATTTTTAAAAATACTGAAACTAATTTTATTTCATATGAGATAAAAATTAGTAATATGAAGCATTCATAAAGTAAAGATATAAAGTACAGAAAATATTTCTAAAGCATTTTATGTTTATATTTACTTATAATATCTTTAGAACATGTGTTTGTTTATTTTCAATATAGTCACCATGGACCTCAATGCATTTGATGAGCCTGAAAATAAGTTTCTTAATGCCATCATTATATAAATCTTCCTGTTCTCATAACCATGTCATCACTGTATCTTGAACATCATTGTCCTCATAAAGCTGAGATGTTTCTTTAACTTCAGAAACAAGTGATAATTTGCTTTTTGCAAGATCTGGACTGTACTGTACAATGGATGTTCCAAAGCTTCCCACTTGAATGTATGCAACAACTCTTGTGTGATGTGAGCAGTGTGTGGATAGACATTACAGTAGGACACCATTTTGTCATGTTTTGCATGTTCATAATGTCTTCAGCATAAATGAAAACAAGTTGCTAATGAATTTCAATGGCAATTTCTTCTTTTGTGCAAAGGAATTGAATCACTGAATGAACCTAACACTTGGTGGGATTACAAATTGACATGGCCAATTTAACCACATGCTGCAAGCATAACAATGATACAATTAATTAAAGTTAAGTGACTTTTGTTGTGTGACTCAGACCCTAGCAGATACAGCACTGCAGAAAATTATGAAAAAATAATTTTCCTTGGATTTCTACTTACTTTGTATCTTTACTTTCTAAACATGCCTCATATGATTGATTTTACTGTAACATTAAATTTAAAAAACATTAATTAATTGATAAATTAATCTTTAAGTTTGTATTTTTAGACATATGTCATAAATATGAGAACTTCTTGTTTGTAGATGGAAAAGAAAGTATTACACTTTCTCAGAAAGAAAAAGAAGATAGAATTCGACAATTCAGAGAACAACAGGAAGAAGAACGACAGCGCCGACTATACGAACTACAGCATGCAACAATTCAAGCACAGAAACATAGAGAACAACTGGAAGATGAACGTCGCAAAAAGATAAAAGAATTACGAATAAAAGAGATAGAAAGAAGGCAAGCTGTTGAAGAAAGAAAAAGAATGATTTGGGAAGCTGAGCAGGTTAAAAATAGTTTTTAATATTTTATATTAGAAAATTTATTTTGTAATGTGTCAAAATTCAATTTCATTTTTTACATAAAATAAAATACATGAAAATTAATTTTATTAGGAGAGAAAAGAAGCAATTTTAAAAAGAAACTTAGAACGTGAAGCAAGGATAGAAGCAAGACGGAATGCTCAAAGAAATGCCATGTCATATGCATTTGGCAGTTCTACTCCTCGATCATTTGATCTAGATTTAGTAGCTTTAGGTTCTAGTCGTCTTGCTTCTCAAGGTTCAATTGTCTTATCTGCTTCAAGCAGTCATCAAATAGATGAAAAAGAACATGATTCTAAAAAGTTCCTAAAATCAAATTGTTTAGATAGAAAACCAGGTATGTTTATATTATTTTTAAGTATACTGTTTTATGAATGAAATTAAAATATCTTAAGAAATTCAAAAAGTAATGATGATAAATACATAAACTGTTGCTTTAATTATATAAAAACTATTTTAAAGATAAGATAAATAATTTGATATATTATTTACTATGATTCTCAAACACAAGACTGTGCTACTATTTAAACACTTGGCGTTTTTTCATCTTTATTCAGTTCATAGAAAATTATAAAACACAGCTTTGGAAAATTGAGTATTATAATTTACATTTAATTTTGTACTAATCAAACACACACCATTAATTAATATGGAAAAATATTCTAAATGGAGTGTGAAAAAAAATTATATATGTAATTTCATCTAATTATAGAAAAGTTATCAGTAAGTGTTCTGCTTCTTATTTTAAAAACTAGTATTAATGGTTGAAGATGATTTTATGATTTTTTAACGTTGGTTCAAACATTTTTAAAGTTACATCTCATTTTAATTTTGGAATGCACAAACATATTTAATATTAATCTTCAATAGCATCTTTTCAAAGAAAAAGTAGGGAATATATTTAAGGTCTGTTCCAAAAGTTTAGGTAAAATGATTTTTAATGAAGAACTTTTAAAATACTGAATATTTGATTGGTTTAATAAGTGAAATGAGATCACAATATACATCATATTAATTAAATGTCATTAAAAAAAATAAATTTATCAATTTAATAGTTAAGATTTTTACAATAATAGAAATTTTGCTAAACATTATTGTTCCAAAAGTTTAGGTAAATTTCAAAAATTACATTGAAAAGAATTACTTAATGGCTAATTGTGCTTTCATTATTTTTAATAACATCAAACACATGATTCAGCATTGTCCAGAATGAACTGTGACAATTAGAAAACTAATGACCACTTACATAGACTTGTTTTCCATGATCCCCCAGAAGATTTCTATTGTGTTAAGGTCTGGATTTTTTGCAGGCCATTTCATAACATTCACATTTTCATTCTGAAGCAAGTTTTTAGTCAAATTTGAATAATGAATGGGAGCATTGTTTTGTTAAAATATCCAATTAGGATCACCTATCATTTCTGCTATAGGAAGTAGATGGTCTAAGGTGTCTTGATAATGTTATGAAGTCTGTCGTCCAGAAATAAATGTTAGAGTGGAAATTCCATTAAATCCAAATCCCCACACTTTTAGAGAGCCATCACCTTGTCTGCTGTAAAACACTGTCTTATTTTTGCAGACCATGTCAGTAGTAATTCCAGCCATCAGGACCATCTAAGTTCCACTTTTTTTTATCACTGAAGCATATACTTAACTACCCATCTTTCCATTGTATGTAGTTTTTGGTCCATTCCAATCTTGCTTTAAGATGTTCAGATTTGAGAGGTGGTTTTTTTTCACATCCTTATTTAATATTAGGAATTTTTACTTATTATTCTGTGCACAGTATTTTTAGAAATATTCAAGTTAGATGTTTTTAAAACTTGTCTACTGATTAATTTTGTATGGATACCAGTCTAATTATACACCATGAAAGGTGTATAATTAGACTGGTATCCATAGGTATCCATAGGTGTATAATTAGACTGGTATCCATAATTAGACTGTAGGTGATGTCATTTTTGGTCGATCTGAACGTGTTGCTGGATTAAAATTTTCTTTTCTTGCCAAAACTTTATATATTTCTGAAGCTGAATGACCTATTTTGCTTGAAATTTTAGTAACTGAATGTATACTTGCTTTCAATCTCTAAATTGCTGTCATTTCTTCTAAGGAAAATTGATTTTCAATTGGTATCTTGATTTTTCCGTTATTTCTTTGTTTATTTTAAAAATAACCATTATAATAATGAGATTTCACAAGATTTTATCCTAAACAGTCACAATTGACTTTATTCATTATGAATTTGTGTAATAAATTGCTCAGGAACAAATAAAATATTATTATTACCTAAACTTTTGGCACAACAATATCTAACAAAATTTCTATTATTCTAAGCATAACTATTAAATTTTTAAATTTATCATTTTAATGACATTTAGTATGATGCATTGTGATGTCATTTGTCTTATTAAATCAATCAAAAGTTCAGTATTTTAAAAATTCTTCATAAAAAATCATTTTACCTAAACTTTTGGAACAGACTTTACATGCTTATTTTGAAAAAATGCATTACTAATACATGTATACATACTATCTATACATACAGTATATTAGTAGCTTTCAAGTATTGATAGTTTTTCAAAATCAAAAAGCAGATAATACTTGCTGTTTTTTTATGATTAGCTGAAATTTTTATCTTTTAACTTCCATAGTGAAGTCATTATCAGTCATATATTCAAAGAAAATATTTTAAAAAGACTGCTTGAATTTACTAAGGAATATACTGCTCATTTGAATATACACTAAATACTAAATGCATTGTTTTAATTTTTAAAACCATTTTCAAATGAGTGAAATTAATACTCTTGATAACAGTTGAAAGTAATTTAGTTCATAAATAAACATTTTTGTTGGGTTAAAATAAAGACAAGATAAGTATTTTCACAACAGTGTCTTGGAATCAAGTTGTTGATCAAATATCATTTGATCAGCCTATAATTATGTAGAAAAATAATTATAATAAATTATNTGTTTTTATATTTTTCAATATATTTATTTTGTTTGTACAAAATAAAAAAATAATTTTTAACGATACAATAGTCTTTGTTAGGCTTAACATTGACAAAAATTCAACACAAAGTGACACACGATGGAGAAAAATTTCAACATGGGATAAATTAATATATTTTTTTTGTACATAATCGGTTATCCGAAATATTGACTTTCCGAACAACCCCAGTCCCCAATTGATTCGGATAATCGACGCTCTACTGTAGATGTATAACTTAATGTATAAAAAATTCAATGTAGACACCAGCACCATCCATCAACTTTATCAAAACAACTGCTGGGTAGAATTCACAGCCTTCTGCAGGAAGTTGTGTGCAATGTTGGTGACAACCTAATGAAACTGTATGTCCAATTCTTCTGGTTCAGAATATATGTTGATTTACATGGGCTGTGGATAAACAATCCCCACACCTACAACATATTTTCCTAAGATTGTGATGTGGATGGATGGTCACTTCTCTGTGTATCTGCATCTGAACCTGTGGTCATTAGGTTTGAATGACAATTCTTGATTGTTTCCAGACAAATTGTGGCATGATGTCTTTTCATTGCACATTACCATTTCTGCACAGCAACTACTGATTTCCACACCTTATAACTTACAGCAATCTGCACTTACTTATGAACAGACAAATCGTTGACAATATTTTTTTCCACTGTGTGTACAATCTCTCTGTCACTGCCCACACCACCAATGTGGAATTATAAAATTCCATTGATTGATGTACTGTACATGAGCACATGCATTTTATTATTATTGCATTATTACTAAAATAATTATAACAAATTTCTAAGTGCCTAGTTACTTTCCATTGTAGAATAAAAATAGGATTTAAAAGTTCTTTGAGTTTATGGAATTTAGTGTTAGTAGATTGTAATTTGGAGAATTTACATTATCCTTCATTATATGTACTGTAATAAGTTCAGAAGTATTAGGTTTGATTTATAAATAAGGAATGATTCAATAAAGCAGAGTAGTTTCTCCTATTTTAAAATATGAATTACAATGGTTTTTACAATGGAATTACAAAGTTTTCATATAATTATTCATAGAAGAAAAATCCAGATTCTATTTTGAGTTAGTTTATAATTTTTTGGTTTATTATAATTATACATGTAATTGTTTTAATTGTTATATAATTTAAATTAAATGTTTAAAAAGATCAGAATANATATGCAAATTGATCGTACAATTTGCATATTTGCATTATTAAATTGTTTTATTTGTTATTGTTTGTTTCTTTTATAACAGATAGCATTCTAATGAGACTGTGTTTATATAATGTTTACAGTCTGTATAATAGACTATTGTATTGCAGGCCAGACTACTAGGTTGCAAGCTTTATTTCTACAGACTTGTAGTGCCCGCAGTATTGTCTTCAACAATAGAAAAACAATTATATCGCTTTTCGAAACAAATGAAAGGCATATCTTTTGTAGCAAAGTTAAAACTTTTATTTCATTTATTAATTAAACTTAGGTATTAATATATTCATTTAATATAACTGAACAATGTAATTTTGGTCGCCTCTAGGGCGTTTGCATCTTTAAATATGACGAAGAACGGCTGATTTTGGTCAGTCGTCCCCGTTCTTCGTCCTTTCAAGATCTGTGTCTGCCATTATCATCTGCAGTTTCGTAAGTGTTCCTATTTTGTATTTCTGTGCCTTTGAATTACTCGCCCTCCTTTTGTTCGTGCGCTGCTACTCTCCAGAACTGTTAATTAACGTCAAGAACTCATTTCTTGTTCACCTCCACGTGGGATTTCTAGTTCAGATTCGTAAGATAATGAAATTTGTGAACTCTCTCTCTCTCCGCGATGATAACTCGCATAAACGCGAACATTATGTCCTACTTAACTGTGTAACGTACTGTACAAACTTTCATTCCGTTCAATAAATGTTTAATTGTAGTTAATTGTGTTCAGTGACTTCTTCCAATTGTATCCCGTCATTTCCTACTCCATCGTCTTACAAGTAGTCTCACATACGCGCTCTTGCCATCCACAAAAATGCTCAAAAACTGGACGAGTAATAGGTATAATCTACTTGATGTCAGAAAAAAAAAACGCCAACAGGACCTCACATTAATAAAAGTCTGGAATGCAGAAATTTTAACTACTTTACGATGTTTGGATGCTGAAACACAAAGTGAACATTTATAAAAAAACATACAACAAAAGTGGATACATGTTTACAGTATAGATATAAAATTATGTTAATAAATATATAAATTTTCATAAATAATCAGTTCTAATAAAACCAATAAAAACAAAGGATAATAAATAGGCTAAAATTATTCAAATAAGAACCAAACGTCTTCCAACACTAGAGGAGTTATACTTCAACACTTCAAACAACCTTTCCAGCTCCAGTGATATTTGTTTACACCTCAGCAAACGTTTTCAACCTTGTTCAGCAAACGTGTTATGAGGGAGCCCGTCCCCATTAATGAATGCGTCTAATTCGTCTGCTTCTACCGTTACGCAAACTTGATATCACACGTGATTTACAGTCGTTTTAGCGCGTGCGTAACGTTCCATGAGTATTCTTAATCAGTTTATAAATCTTGAATCGTATACGTTCCACTCCAAACGCGTTCGAATTCCTAAGTAAAGTAGCCTGATGAAGATCTCGATGAGGTTGAAAATGTTTGCTGAGGTGTAAACAAATATCACTGGAGCTGGAAAGGTTGTTTGAAGTGTTGAAAATTATTCAAATAATTTTATCACATTCTTTTATGATGCAAAGTATTTGAAATTTAATTTTTATCTATTGAAATTTTCCAATTTTTCAATCAGTTCTCATTGTGGTTGGCAAATTTGACAACAACGAGAATAAATGTTACTTCAGTTATCTGAACTGTTTCATGAAACAATTTCAGTTTTTATTTGACTTTCATTTTACATGAAATATAATCTAATTTAAATATAATAAAATTTAGAATTTATGGAATGATACATTTCAGATGTAAGAATTGATTCTTACATTTTTAAACAGTTTCTGTATTATTATGTTATACAAATATAAAAAATTTGAACTAGTCAGAAGTAACACTGAATAGAAAAAACAAAAATATAAAATACAAAAATGAAAGAACTATAGTAACATTTATATAAATTGCAAAAAAATAGTAAATACATTAGTTGAATTCAAGCATCATTTTCATTTATAAGATTAAACAAAAAAATTTTTTTTAAATTCTAATTAGTATGTTTTTAACATATTTGTGACGCGTTTTTAAACGTTTGTTCGAAATACGTCACACATGACGAATCGCAGTTCGATTGTGTTTGTGTTTGTGTTTGTGTTTGTGGTCGGACGTGCTTTTCTTGTGCTCTTCGATTGCGTGCTGTTTTTTGCGGTTTGAGGACTTTTGCAGAGAAGATTCAAGATTTTTCAGGTAAGTCTTAGTCCATATTGACCCTAGACGTAAGAATTTATTTAATATTACTTGGAGAANACAATTTCTTTTCTATTCCTAACTAAAAAATATTTTATTGATTTTAATGTTTATTTTAAAATGATTTAAATACATAATTTGTAATTATTTACAATAATTATTTTTTGTTTATTTTTAACCTTTTTTTTTATAGAATATATATACTTCATTTTTTAATAAGCTGTTAATTAAAAATTGTGCAGTACCTACATGGTGCAAAATACATTTTACAGTTAAAAGCAAATAGTAATTTTAATATTGTTTGAATAATAATAGTGTTTGTTGAATTCATTGCAGTTATATTCTTCAATTAAAACGAATTGATTATATAATTAATTAGAAAAAGATTAATGATCACTAGTTTCTTGACTGTTGTTTTTTCCTGCTTGTTCAGTTTTGTGATGTTTTCTTGTTTTTCTTAATTTTCAATGGTTGAAAAGTAAACAAAATGCATTTCAGGCTTTTTGTTTTTTGCTATTCTTCAGTCACTTATTATTTATATAAAATATACTATTATTGTTTTTAAACAACTTTTGTTTTTTAATTTTACTTTTTAACTATATTTATGTAAGATGTTTTGCTTGTTTTCCTTTCTGACTTTTTTTTTATTTAAGTATAGCTTAAATAAATATTTTTATGCTACATACAACTATATTATTGTTAGTTTATAATATATTTACTTGTCTTTAGGTACTTAACTCCAAGTTAAATAAATTTTCTTGGTTGCTTTTTTTTTTTTTTTTTCATTATTGTGTTGACATGTTTTTGGGGATTTTTATTTTTGTATTTCCAATTTTTGCTGTGTTCTTTTCATTTGTATATTAGTTTTAAAATTTTTTTTTGTCTTAAGCAACTTGAGCATTTTTTAATCTCAAAATGCATAAGTTTTGTTTCTAAGAGAATAACCTCATCTGATAAGACAAAAAATTGGAAATACTTGTACAACAAGAAATTTTCAGAAATTGCATTTGAGCATAAAATATAATTGAAATACAATGTAACCCCAATTTTACAAATACTTGATTTTAAAGTATTTGATTCAACAAGCTGTTTTAAAATCTCAATTTACAAAAACAAAATATTCTAATCACAAGTACCATGAGATTGAAATTCCCACCCATTATCGTTTTTGGAGACATTAGCTTTTAATATAATATAATGAATCTAATAAGAGAGATGTAAAATGCACATTATCAAATATCTTTTTATTTAATAATAGGAAAACAATAGTTATTTAAGACAATAAGTATGCAGAAAAACAAAAAATAGAATAAAATATAACTGTTTTTAATTAATGAAATTACAATTACTAATAGAAAGCTCTGTAATGTAGTTTAACTGAACAGCTGGATTAGAATAAATTGTACTATTCTTAGCAAATGAAAATATAAATAAAATGGAGATTAGAACCTATAAGCCAGAAGGGTTATATGTTCTAGCATTTTATTAATTTTGTTCACACTGTCTTCATTAGCTAGGTTTATGGTGCATGTGACTTCCATCGCACTGGAGTTCAACATTCTGCTGTTTTTTCTGAAGTATGTTTTGTGATTTGTGATTCAATTTCACTCTGAATGTCAAAATAAGCAGATTGGGATTTTTATTGCCACTTAATAAAAAAAATATTGCTGAGTGGTGATTTTGGTGTAGTGCAGTGCAACTTGTTTTTCTATCAGTAATTGTAATTTCATTAATTAAAAAAACAGTTATATTTTACTTGTTTTTCTGTGTACTTGTTATCTTAACTAACTATTGTTTTTTATCATTAAATAAAGAAATATTTGATAAAGTGCATTTTACCTCTCTTCTTATTAGCTTGTTTTATATTAGAGAATTATTTAATCAACACTTTCATTTTTATGCATATTTTATATTAATTTCAATTAGAATCATTGATTGATAGACAAATATATTTTATGTGGTAGAATTAAAAATTAAACTGAACTCTTAATATAACTTTTATTGCATTAATAACACAAATATTTAAAAATAGGCATCTTTTGCAGTTGCACACTTTTTTCATTGTTTGTATCACCTATTAAAACAATCTTGCAGCTCATTCTACATTATCAAGTGTCTGGCAAACCACTAGTTTTTAACTTTCAAAGCCTCCTTATTCATCAGACTTTTATGTCTTTAACAAAATGGTAGTTTCCTGAAGGGTTGCAAATTCAAATCAGCAGAAGAGGTAAAAAAATTTGCTTTATTTTGACTGTGCTATATATGGCACTTTAATGTTGTTGTTGGGAAATTTTTCTCTAATAAAAATATTTCAATTTATGAGAGATTTTCAGGAATGGGGTAAGCTTTTAAATTGGGGTTACACTGTAAATAAATTCAGCTGATAATAAGCTGGTAGGTTGTCAACAAATTGTATTGCAAATTAACAACAGTTGATTGAAAAATGAGCTTCTGGTTTCTTATTTAAATATAGTAAGAAAAATTAAAGAACAAAAAATTGTTTAATAATTTAAGTAAAAAGTGAACGCACGCGAGCGATAAGAATTATACTTCAAAAATTAATCCCTTTTCGTGCATAATTAATGTGTAAAGTTTTGTGACTGTAAGGAATCGGTGAAAGTCTGAAGATAAAAATTTCATCATTCTTTAATAAAGATAGCGGGAGCCAAGGTTGGGAACTGTTTAGTTTCGACCCCCGAAAACAAGACGAGTCTACTTTTAAGGCGGGAAAGGGATAAACACGTAAAATTTATTCTTTGTGTAGTTTCACTGGCTGCAGAACGGACGTTTCGGAGTCGCTCGAAATTCTTAGTCAGGCAGTTAAATCGCTTTATCTATATCAGAGATTTATTCTTGTACAATTATCTAAGGAATTCGTGTGCATAAAGTGATAATTTGCACCATACTGAGAGTCTATCTTTTGTTTTGAACGATAAACAACAAACAAGCGCGAAGACAAAGGATTTAGCATTCCTCCTTTGAGAATTTCACAATTACAACTCGATTTTAGTTATCTGTTACGTTGTTGTCATCAGGTATGTAAATCTTTATTTACTTATTTATTACGTCTTTATTCTTTAGTAATTTCCTTCGTTCCTTCGAAGCGGGGTCCGAATTATCGAATTATCGTAACAAATTATCGAATCTATTAATTAAGCAAGTTTACGTATTAAATAATGAAATCTACATGTAAATATCTAAGATGAAAATGTAGGATATTAACCCCATTTAAAAATTTTCTATCTAGTTTACCAGTGGCAAGTAGGCCTACTAGTTTCAATTAGTATTGTAAATGCTGGTATAAAGTTGTGGTGTAGTGCGTGGCAGTATCAAGCAGGGACAGCGTAAACAATAACGAAGGAAATACAGTAAATTGTTTCTTACAATAAAATACAGTAAAACCTGTCTATGGCGACCACCCACGGTTCTTTCAAAAAGTGGTCTTTCAGACGGGCGGTCCCGTAATAACGTATTTCCGTACGTATTTTGCACTTTTTAGCCATTTCTAAGTGAAACTCGAGGCGAGCAAAAATAAGCGAATTTTTTCAACGATAGGGCTATATTGGAATTGTATTTTATTCTTATCGGATAACCCGATTTACGGGAGTCGTCGCGATATTATAAGACAGATTTAATAGCAATATTTTAAAGATGAATACAATAGTCGCATTTTCTCGATTATAACGCGCACTTTCTTTTTCGTTCGCTCCTCAGTTACGCGTATTACGTCATCGATATAAAACCGCGTCCTATCTCTCCATCACTTTCCTTTTGGTTTTCGTTNTTTTGCGCTAATATTGCTAATGCGAGCGAAAAAAAATTCTCAAGGAAAAATTTTCTGTAGCGAACCCTTTGTTAAATATTTCGAATATCACCACTGCGCACGATGTAGTAAAGAAATCAACATTTCAAAACACACACGTGTATGTCCTGCGGCAGCACGTGTACGTCTCGTGTTTTAACCGGTTTCTGGAGTTGGTAGACTCGAACGTTTTAAACGTTTCTCGACGAGATACGCGTTAATAACGCACGTGCGGGTTTTAAACTTCTTTAGACAGAACGTTAGAAGCGCGTCACCACATTTGTGTTTTCGTGTCAAGCCGAAACAGGCACGAAAACCAGTTTCGTTTTCTTAGAAGATACTTAGTTAAATCAGAAGATGTAGTAAGATGAATAAAGGAGCAAAAAATCGGTTGGAAAAAGATCATTAGAGTAGAAGATGAGCGTAAGAAAAAACATCAGAAGAAAGAATGATCTACAGAAAGAAAACACTTTCCACACCTACTGTTGTATAATCCTTAAAAAGTGAGAAGTTGCACTTGTGTTATTACTCTCACCAAAATGGCTACAAAAAATGTACATCGAAGCAGCGTAAGTTTATAAAAAGTTAATTTTTACGCTGTCATCGGGTGCAAATTATATCTGTATCCAGCCGTAACTCTACAATAATTAAATAATCTTTAACACTTTGAATATATTCGTGAATGGTTGTTTACTGAAAGCAATTATTCGGTTAAAAAACAAAAGCAAAAAATTGAAATCGAGAGAACATCACCAATTCTCATATGTGAAGATTGTTTTCTTTTTATTGTTAATTATTTTCATACTCGTTTGTAACCTTTACACTGGAGTTTCGAATAAAAAGATTATTTTATTTTATTTATTTATTTTTGTTAATTCGTCATTTACTGATTAAATATGCTGATAACCTATATATATAATTTAAGTAAAAAGTGAACGCACGCGAGCGATAAGAATTATACTTCAAAAATTAATCCCTTTTCGTGCATAATTAATGTGTAAAGTTTTGTGACTGTAAGGAATCGGTGAAAGTCTGAAGATAAAAATTTCATCATTCTTTAATAAAGATAGCGGGAGCCAAGGTTGGGAACTGTTTAGTTTCGACCCCCGAAAACAAGACGAGTCTACTTTTAAGGCGGGAAAGGGATAAACACGTAAAATTTATTCTTTGTGTAGTTTCACTGGCTGCAGAACGGACGTTTCGGAGTCGCTCGAAATTCTTAGTCAGGCAGTTAAATCGCTTTATCTATATCAGAGATTTATTCTTGTACAATTATCTAAGGAATTCGTGTGCATAAAGTGATAATTTGCACCATACTAAGAGTCTATCNAATAATTATAGGTGAAATGGGCTTAGGTTTTCTTGCTGTATAATAATTCTGTACCATTAAGTAGTTTATTTTAGATAAGTATATAATAATGTTAGCAAATTTTCTCAGTGAAAAAAAAAAATACTATAAGAGTAATTTATAAGTAGTTTTAAAATTTCATTCTGCAATGCAAGATCACATATTTTTTGCAGAAGACAATACCTACCACGCAGAAGAATTTATTCAAGATACTATCCAAACTCAAGCGACAAATTCTGATTCATTTGCTCAGCTTACAAATGAGTCTGAAGTTAAGAACAGAAATTTTTCTGATGCAATCTCTGATGATAAAGATTATAACACAATGTCCAAAATCAATGATTTATCCCTGAGTCTCAAGAAACAGTGTCATCCATACAGTTTAGGTTCTCTTATTGGCTCGGGGGCCGTAGTGGGTGAGTAAGGGCTATATGCTGATGGCATGATTAGATCTGCTCTGGCATATGTAAATGTCTTCTGCTTGACATATATCTTAAGTTTTAAAATAAGCTTGAAAAAGCAAATCACCTGCATGTTACTGTAGACTTTTGAGCAGACTTGCAACATCAAATGGAATGTATAATGTTTTGTGGTTTAATATAACAGATTTTAATTCTATAATATGTTAAAATGGAACTTTAATGACAGTTTGTTATATAAGCAATATAATATCACAGCAATAAAAAAATGTTTAAGCAACACTTTTTTCATAGCTAAAAGAAGATTCTTATATAAATAATTTATGAAGAGAAAAACTAATATATTACTTTGATGAGTTTGTTGATTTCATATATTTTAATTTCAAAGTTTGATCAAATCTATACATCATCATTTTATGCTAGTATATATATTCATATGCAGTGATGAAATTTCATTAATTGTTGTTTATAGATATTTATCAAGCTTGTAAATCTCTGAATATCTTAAAATTAAACTGAAGATTAGCAAGTATATTATTTTATTTGTTCATATAATGGAATAATTTATTAAACTCACTTTCTAAGTTTTTTTATTATATATTTATCAAAAAAATAATATTGTAGTAACATACATAACATAACTTTAAATAAATTATATATGGGAAAATATAAAAAAATTCATATTATAGTATTTTTTTAAATATTTTGTATGACTCATTGACCTGTACCATTCTTGACTGTATCAAGTGAATTAATTCTATTCAAATAATATATATAATTCACATATCATTCTTTGAATTGATAAATACTTTAATTGCTCAGTTTTTCTCAAAATTGCATTTTATTAGGCTTAGACCTAGCAAAGGACAATAAATTTTAAAATTATTCACTATTTTTCTATTTTTACATTTGTCTCATGTTGTTTCAAATGAATCCAGCCTTAAATTAGCAGGAAGATTGTGATACCCTCCTCCTAAAGCAGAAATGTTCTTCTTTTTATGACTAGTTTTTTTATTTTGCATGTCAAAATTTGTTAATATTCCAGAAGAAACTTCAATTTCTATTCTTCATGTTTAAATTGGATTGCTTTTTAAAATGTAGGTCTTTTATGTATAAAAATGAGCAATCTTATTTACCTTAATATTTGAGCAATCTTATTTACCTACATACATATTTACATTGTGTATATACTATATTTCTTTGATTGAACCCAGAGGGATTTTTGAGGTCAGGATTTATTACCTTCTAACAGGAGATGACTGGGTAAAATTTTTAAAGAAATATATTAATTACTTGTACAGTTTTGGAACTGTCAATACTGTTTATTGACTGTGCTTTATTTTAGTTTTGACAGTTCCAAAAATGTACAAGTAATTAATATATTTCTTTAAAAATTTTACCCAGTCATCTCCTGTTAGAAGGTAATAAATCCTGACCTCAAAAATCCCTCTGGGTTCAATCAAAGAAATATAGTATATACACAATGTAAATATGTATGTAGGTAAATAAGATTGCTCAAATATTAAGGTAAATAAGATTGCTCATTTTTATACATAAAAGACCTACATTTTAAAAAGCAATCCAATTTAAACATGAAGAATAGAAATTGAAGTTTCTTCTGGAATATTAACAAATTTTGACATGCAAAATAAAAAAACTAGTCATAAAAAGAAGAACATTTCTGCTTTAGGAGGAGGGTATCACAATCTTCCTGCTAATTTAAGGCTGGATTCATTTGAAACAACATGAGACAAATGTAAAAATAGAAAAATAGTGAATAATTTTAAAATTTATTGTCCTTTGCTAGGTCTAAGCCTAATAAAATGCAATTTTGAGAAAAACTGAGCAATTAAAGTATTTATCAATTCAAAGAATGATATGTGAATTATATATATTATTTGAATAGAATTAATTCACTTGATACAGTCAAGAATGGTACAGGTCAATGAGTCATACAAAATATTTAAAAAAATACTATAATATGAATTTTTTTATATTTTCCCATATATAATTTATTTAAAGTTATGTTATGTATGTTACTACAATATTATTTTTTTGATAAATATATAATAAAAAAACTTAGAAAGTGAGTTTAATAAATTATTCCATTATATGAACAAATAAAATAATATACTTGCTAATCTTCAGTTTAATTTTAAGATATTCAGAGATTTACAAGCTTGATAAATATCTATAAACAACAATTAATGAAATTTCATCACTGCATATGAATATATATACTAGCATAAAATGATGATGTATAGATTTGATCAAACTTTGAAATTAAAATATATGAAATCAACAAACTCATCAAAGTAATATATTAGTTTTTCTCTTCATAAATTATTTATATAAGAATCTTCTTTTAGCTATGAAAAAAGTGTTGCTTAAACATTTTTTTATTGCTGTGATATTATATTGCTTATATAACAAACTGTCATTAAAGTTCCATTTTAACATATTATAGAATTAAAATCTGTTATATTAAACCACAAAACATTATACATTCCATTTGATGTTGCAAGTCTGCTCAAAAGTCTACAGTAACATGCAGGTGATTTGCTTTTTCAAGCTTATTTTAAAACTTAAGATATATGTCAAGCAGAAGACATTTACATATGCCAGAGCAGATCTAATCATGCCATCAGCATATAGCCCTTACTCACCNGGTGTTGTATGTTGTTTCGGACCAAAAATCCATGCCCGCGGTCGCGTTACGCGGGTGGACGTTTAATACGAGTAACTTATACGAAGACTCTATGGATAAACTATTCCGTGCCAGAAATTTTAGCCCGTCGAATGCGGGTGGCCGCCTAAGCAGTTTTCACTGTATTTGGTTCTACATCGTCGTCGTGAGGCAGTGGTAGCTCGCCCTCACGACGACCCTGCTAAATTTATTGAGGTAGAAAGGAGGGAGCTATCAATCTCTCCACCTGTAAACTTCTTTTCACTAACACAAAATAATTTTTTAAAGATTACTTTCATTAATAAAAAACGTTTTACGTACTGTACTTCACTTGTTTAAAGAGAAGAAAACAGCCTAAGGGGCTCTCTCTACCTCGAGCTCGTACAAACCCCGAAGACTACGCGATTCTTTGAGAATTGCGATAAAAAATATTCAGTTGTTTCCTTCCTCGAAAGCAGATTTTTCGGGAGAAATTTGCGCGAAGAATCTAAATATGCATGGTAAAATGTTACGAAATTTTTAATTGTTTACTTATATAAAAGCAAATAAAAACAAGTTATTCTCATATCTTTCAAAGAGTTGATATAAACAAACTATCACACAGATAAGCACTTATCCCGCTGTTTAAATTTAGAATTAAATTCAATTACCCGTAACTTCTAGATTATTTTATAGAAAAATTAGCCAAAAAATTATTTGCCGTCTTACAAGCTCTCTATTGTTAAGAAAGCAAACCTTAAATAATATCCGTACGGAATGTGTACAAATCTGAATATTAAATGCTATTATTTACTGTAAAACCTGTCCTAAACTGAACTCGAATGAAACGGGAAAAGTTCTTCGTAATGGAGCGATTCTTTGTGTTAAAAAACCCTGTTCAAACCGGAAAAGATTTCGAGTACCGTGCGATTCCGGTTTACACAGGTTTTACTGTATTAAATTAAAACTGAATTTACGAATACTTTCATCGTCGCTATCGGGAATAATTGAACTTTGCGCTCGAATATTCGCCATGAAAACTAATTTTTTGTGCTTTTAATTAACATTTGAACGGACTAAGAGAAGCAAATGTAAAATTCTGCTACAGAGATACACCTGGTCCGAATAAATTCTTTTGTGAATAAGTTTACAAATTATAAGTGCTCCTTAACCCACCCCAAACTATTTACTAGTCTTTCCTCTGAGGAGTAATTTAAGTCTTCGTAATTTAAACTGACCTGGTAGGATGTCGAAACAAAATTTAAGTTGTTTATTCGGTTTGTAATTACCGAAATTACCTTTTTCGTTAATAAATTTTAACTCGACATATCGTCTTAGCTAATGAATAGTCTCAATAAATAAGGTTTCTAGTCATTTATACAGATGTACTGTACTGTACAAGATGTGAAAAATGTCGCGCCCATCAAAATATTACTGTAATTTGTGTAACTTATGTATAGAAGCACGATTTTGTTTACTCGCTTTGAAGCTCAGTAATTGCTGTGCCTTTTGTCGAATGTTTCTGAAATTTTGCAGGGAGGTTTGTGTATTAGGGGGATTGATACTATTCAATTTTCGTGATTAAAAGTCGAGGAGGTGGAGAGATAAAGAGGGTCGTGTGTATAGCCGGTAGGGACGGATATCATGAACGTTTTACTCGTTATTAGTATTTACCATTACTTTTTTAAAACTCTACCCTCAAAATTTAGCTTTTTGCCATTTTATAATAATTAAAACAAAAAGTTTTTAAATAAAATATCATAAAGGCGTCACATACAATTTAAATTATTTTGCCGGGAAAGTTATGCAACTTGTTGTAGGATTTTATTATTATTATATCATGACTTGCAGATAAGAACATTATTTCTGGATTCTGTATAAAAGTCATAAAATTGGCTGCAGTAGGTCTATAGCTTTGTTCATCGAGGAAGTGAAATGGTCTTGTCCAGGAACAGCAAGTTTTCATTGTTGAACATTATTTCGCCAGTCGCTCTCATGCACGTGTTGCGGATGAGTTTGATCGGAAATATGCTGATTCTGCAGATATTGCGAGGATTTTTTATTCTGACCGGAATCTCAAGGGATGGTGTATAAAACTAATCCACACAAACACACAATAGTTTAACTAAAGAGGAACGTTATAATGATTATCGGTATCAGTGTTAGTGAGGTAACCATTTTAAACGTGTAATTTTAAGCATTAAATTCTCTTTGTAACTACTGTAGTCTTAAATATCTTTTCTATTTTATAATTTTCTGGCCTTTCAATTTTATTTTCTGTATTAATTTCACAGTAATTTCTCTTCCCCTCTCTATGACACGAGTTATTTTCTATGTAGAAATTGTCAAAAACGACAGTAAAGGTAAATTAAAGTGGTAAATTGCATCACTCAAGTACTATTAAACTACTGTTTGTAACTGTAATTATGTATTGAATTTAAGTATCCAGCACATAAGCCCTAAACATAAGCACAAACCTCTCATCATCGACAGATACACTAATTTGAAACCAAAATTTTAAGTAAAAGACGAGAAGTGTGACGTGTAACAGAAGAAACAATTGCTTAGTGTTTCTCTTTTTTCGTGACAATAAAAGAGAAACACTAAGCAATTGTGTTCCTCGTAGTGTTTATCATCAATCGGTATCTCAATTTAAAAGACTAAAATTCAGTTTCGTCATAGAATAAGTAATGAAAAATTGTGCTCATTTCAATCGGTCCGAATCGTAGATGTGCGACAAAAATATGAAATGAAATGGTTCAAATTTATACAAAATATTATTATTATTTATTGTGAAATTTTGCCGCCCCCACTACGCTACGCCACTGTATGTAAGTTAATGAAGTTTCGGAACAGAAGTAAGAACTAACTACTAATGCAGAGTGACGAGTCGCCTTAATTTAACTCTTCCTAATAATGTCACCCGAGTTCGCTTCAGAGACAAAGTAACAGTAATAATTAATAGTGTAAAATGTTTTTCTTAAAATCTCACAACAGATCGTGTGGCACACAATTTTTAACTATCTCTAAACTTCTTTCACTTGGAAAAGGTGGTTCATTTCTCTTAGAAACTGATAATAAGTAGTCAAGTACCACCTCTCATTAAAAATCTCTTTCCCTCCTACCGTTTCCCAAACAATATATTTATTGTTCTAACGTTTTATTCTTTGAAAGAAAATGAAATAGGCAAAGCTTAGTAATGCGGTAAGAGACAGGTAAAGAAAGGAGTGTATAAGAAGTAAAACGTGTCACGAAAACATACGAGATCAGAGGAAGATATACAGTACAAGACAAGTTGGAAGAATAGCAGATAACAAGTAGGTTAAAAGATACTTGGAATGAATGCCAAGACAATGGAAGAGGAAGAGATCATCCTATCATCTTTTTTACTGTTTTCTTCACTAGAGGGAATAGACATCATCTCCAGCATCAGGATTTATATTCTGCATTGAATAATTATAATTGCTGCTGATAATGATGTTTATTTTTTGTTTTGAGTTGTACTGCACTTGAGTCTGATTCGTAATCTTTCTTACAAACTGGTTTTAATCTTTCAACCCGAGTGTCGAACTTTTCTTTCAAAATGTTGCACAAGTTCACCGAACATGGAAACATTCCTATGTTTAAGTGTTGACTCCATTACTTTCTACTTTAAAATAAGTACACATTTTGTATAAAATTTAAATAATTATACAGTATAAGGTAAGTAAATAATAAATTTTATAAGTACTATGTAAAGCAAGAAGTGCTGAAACTGGAGAGTCCACCTAACTTAGTTATTTAGTTATGTTATATATAACAGATCGGCCAGTTAATCGTGTTTAAAGCAAGTCAATGACAATCTGCCAGTTAATCGTGTTTAAAGCAGTTTTAGCTGCGATTATTGGTTAGTAACTATGTATTCTGTGAGAGAATGTGTGGCCGCGCTTTGTTTCTAATTGCAGTAGAAGGAAACAGTGTAAACTGATACTGTACAAAGAACACGAGCAACTTCTTTACATAGATGGTAGACAAGGAGTAACATCTCCACAGGAAATTGATATCATCTCAAAGAAAAGCTCTACTTTTATTAACTAGGGCATACCGGACAGCTCCTAATTGTAGTATGCAAGTAATTTCTAGAAAACCACCAATAACTGAGATTATTCAAATGGAATATAATCTCCAACAACTCAAAATGGGAATCGATATATCTACATCCACATGTGACCTTAGTTCCAGTGTTTATGAACATCAAAGTCCCATCAATACCAGTCTACCGCCTAATATCAACAATTTTCTTAGCATTGATCTGCCTAGCTATTCCGATTTAAAGATATACACTGATGGCTCTGGCATAAACGACTCCATTGGATGTGCTTTCGTAGCATACTGTAACGAAATGGAAATCTACAATCAAAAAGGAAAACTGCATAAACTTTGCACTGTATTCCAAGCTGAATTACTTGCGATCTACATGGCTACCCTATGGACCGAGCAGAATTTTACTAGAAAGTACATCCATATTCTAAGTGACTCCTTCTCTGCGATACAGGTCATTTACAGTCAACAATTACATCCGGTTGCAACTAATATTCGCAACATAATCAGCAATTCTCATAATAGCTATACCATATCTTGGACTAGAGGACACAAAGGTACGGTAGGAAATGAACGTGCGGATCAATTAGCGAAGGAAGCCGCTACTGACGATTCATTAGACATCATGTATGATAAGATTTGTAGAAGAAGTATTAAAAAACTTTTATACGAAGATTTATTAAGCAGATGGCAACACAACTGGGATTGCAAACATAATGACACGACTTATAAATTCATACCTAACATCAAGAAATATCACAACAATTATAAATGGGTAATTCCAAGCTTCTCACTTACTCAGTTTCTTACCGGGCATGGTAAATTTTCAAAATATCTACATCGATTTGTGAATAAGCAAAATGATCAGTGTGCCATATGCGGTCAACCGGACAGCGTCGAACATTATATTTTTACCTGTATCGCTCTTGAAACAGAACGTTTAGAAATAAAAACCATTGCTCATAGATATAACCTCAATTGGCCATGCAAACAAGAGGATCTTATAAAAAATAAAGAAATTTTTTCTTCTTTTCTACTACTTATTAAACGCCATGAGGCTATAGCAATCTATGCAACTAGGGAATAATCTTGATTTTATTCACTTGGTTTTTACTTATAACTTGTCTTGAAAAACTAGTCTAACGTACTTGATATAATGGTTTATTTTCTTTCATCAAAGCTTAATCACCAATTGACTGGTTAGGTGCTTGTCGTCTTGTTCTTTAGAGACTCAGCGGTTTTATTTGGTCGTGAAAGCACTAGTTTGACTGTCGGAATTGCTATATTTGATATGGTTTTGAAATTAATTCTCTTACATTTCCTGTTGTCAATCGCTAATGACTCTATTTTTTCATTTGCTCACTTTGCTGATTTGCCAGGATAATTGACAGATATTTTGACAGAGATAAAACTGTTAAAATTTTGACAGAGATAATTGACAGAAATAAAACTGGTCTTTTACCATATAAAGGCTTTGATAGATATGTGATTATTATTCACATTCAATATACTATGATCACTATATTTCATTTGTGACCCTTGCGTTTCGTCAACGTGTCAGTTATCTTCATAACTCAATGCTACAGACATATGACTTAATTGTACAACTGTGGTGCAAAATAAAGTGCTTCAGTATGGATTATGCATATCCTGGATATATTATTTGTGCTACAGACGTGTGACTATATTACAAGTGTTTGTGCTGCAGGCAAGTATCTTTAATAGAGCCTTGTGTCCTTGTATCATCAATTACATATGGTCCATCATGATGTGATTAGACAAGAATACACCATCTGATTGGGAAGACATTGTGGAACATACGACTTCGCTCCATAAACTTTAAATGGTCGACAGTCTGTGTTACCCTAACATCTGTTATAAACTATTAATGGCTTCATCATTGATGATCTTTGACAAAACTCACCATCAAAATAAACTGTGCAATAAACAACTCGACTTCATGAAATCTGAAGGATCTCCACCTGTAATACGATATAAATACAACACGCTCAACAAATTGTCAAATAGTATAAGTTTAGTTCTAAGATAGTCATAAGTTTAGTTTTAATTTAGATTTAGTTAATCTTAATTTAACTTTATTTTATCTTTATGTTTTTTTTTTTTTTTTTATGTATTTCTTTCTATTAATATTGTTAAACAATCTGCATGACAGATTGTAAGTATATATCTACTATGTTACACCAAAAACTTGTATTTCTATCTTAATTCACTACTGTGATATCGATATGTAACTTTATACTAATAATGTACTACTCCGCCGTCTTTTGTTTACTTACAATATGTTAAGCGGTTTCTTCATCTGCGAAATATATTTTGATAAATAATGTGCATATATCTCTCAGCTATGTATTAAACGGTACTGAGAATGCACCTACAGGGTGTTTAATAAAAGAATTGAATTGAATTGAATTGAATTGAATAGACAAGGAGTACACCGAGGCTTAAAAATCAAAAAATCAATGCTACTGCTGTTTAAATTAAAATGTACAGATGGAATGATTAAATAAGTGAATTAAGTATAAGTGTAAAGAATATACTTAATTAAAAATAACAGCAATTTAGGAATTGTTGTATTTATAACAAAAGACAGTGTTTGTTCTATGCATACTCTAACATCGCATGGATGCCATCTTTGAGACAAAGCTCAACTGTTTACAATGCGCGCTTCTGCCAATATTTATGTTCAATTGAATTAGGAGAGTGTGCATTTTATGAAAAGTAATAGTAACAGAAAACAATTACGTATTGGCAGTAGACTGCTGCAATAATATGGCAAAAGTAATGTTTTCTTCTAAAAACACGGCGTCGAAATGACAGTAGTGAATGTATTAAGTGATAGGTACTGTACACTACAAAACAATTGATCTTACTTTTTTTGTTGGTTTATAAGAATATCGCCGAGACATTTGAATATTAAAAATATACGTTTGTCATTCAATCCTACTGATGTTTAGATCTAACATTAAGCAGGCAAACACGAACAGTAACAAAAAGGAACTTTATTAGAAAAGGTTAGAACTGTCACAGACATCCTCGGGCAACACCCGGACAAAATCCAACGAACTTTCGCGCCTTTTCTTTTTTGACGTTGCCAGCCACTCTTGTTGGCAAGTGTTGCCAGACAGAGTTCGTGATCTTGGCAAGTGTTGCCAGACAGTGTTCAGGATCTCTGGCGCTGGCGGCCACATACGTAAAGTAGTATACGAAATGACTGAACGAAGATAAAAGTGGGCCATAAGTATATCACACGACAATCGATATTCAATCTTATTATATAAATATCCTTAGCGACGATTTTTTTACTTCTCTTTCATACAATAGTTAATATGGAGTTTGCAGTTTATGTACGCTATTTACTCCTAGAGGCGAGAATATGGACGATTAGCAGGTTTTAGATAAAATGCCCATATACGCGCGGGGGGAAATAAAGCCTTCCGGGAGGTTTTTTAAAGAAAACTGGCCTCTATTCAGGCGTTAGACGTGGAGAAAACCCGGAAAACTCCACGATCGAACTGCCAGTGTTCAGGGTCCAGTCCGCTCAAATGTTAGCGACGTTTAAGCGTGCTACTTTCTTATAACTTGAACTGCACCTAAACGGAACTGGTGTCGCCATCTGTTAGATAAACAATCTGTAAACGAACCTATTATTATTGTTAGAAATAAGTTCAATAGAAAATTAGTACAAATTGGAGAAATTTTAACCTTGATTTAATAATTATATTATAAGTAATATTGGCGAAAAAAGATATAATTACTTGTAAATCAAGAACGTTTATTATTTATATAATTTTGAAGTAACTATTATGAAAATGTTTTGTCACTTGTACCACTTTTCTACTGACCTATTTATAAAAAGATGTGAAAAAACAGTTGACTTTACGAAATAGTCTTTGAAAATTCAACCTAATTTTGACTGACGTAAGATGTTCTGTAAGGTTTAAGAAATATTCTCAGTTTAAGAGGACATTTTCTCCAAATGAACAGCCAGGACGTATTTTCAGAGCCGTATATCAACTGACTTTAGAGTTATCAACAATTGATTATTATTTATTGTAAAATGATTTGTTTTTCTTTGTAGCAAATTTCTAATATGAAAGAAAGAAAAGGCGAGGAAATGTCAAGATCTGAAGAAATTGCTTCTCGTGTGTTGAAAATGCCAGAAATTGTTCATGGCATATTTAAATACATGAGTGATGTAGACTTACAGCAGTGTGGCCAAGTATGCGCCTACTGGAAAGAGGTTGTTGACGGCATGTTATTTAAGAGAATACCAGTGTTTCGTAAGGTAATTATCTGCCTTTTGTTATTCTAAATTTAATTATTATTACATTTTTAACTCTCATGTACTGACAGCTTGCTTAATTTTAGTTATAGCGATGGAATTGTATAATTAACGTGTAAGCAATCCCAAGAGATTTTTTACGGAGTATATGATTTATATAGCCAATTCTATTAAAATTATATGAGTATGAAACCTTGTCTATATATTCATTTAGGAATGTGTAAGGGGAGCATTGAATACTGCACGTGTGTGCAGTATTCGATGCTTTCTTCATACATACATAACATCTCCAGAGAACTATTTCACCTATCCAGCTGTACTTAACATAAATGCAGTAGACTGTTATCAACTTAGAGGCTTTCCCCCTAGATTAGATCAGAAGAATTAAATATCGAACTTTATTAGTGTAGTAAGATTAAGTGCAATTCTCTGGGCTTGCTTAGCATGCGCCTCATGCTTTTTACTGTCAATATACTTTTTATATGAGAACAGATATACCAATAATGATTTATTCTAACGTGTAAACTCTTTTATCATTTGCGCTCGCTTTTACATTGACAGCTAGCGGCTAGCCATTTTAATTCAGTGCGATGCTTGCTTGTGTGCAGCAAACAAGTGCGTCATTCGAAGCATTTAACACGTCCAGATTGTACGGAAAGCTTGCGGTCCCCAGTCAGCATACATGTATTGTGTGATTTCAAATCTAAGTTGTCAATTGTTGTGAGTTACGTGCAGTACATTGTCGTAAGTAATGGGCTAATTATGGAAGTGAAAAGTTTTGTATAATCAGTGACCTGTTACGGAAACAGTTTTCTAGAAGAAATGTGGCTGAAAAAGTCGAAATTGTGAGAAATAATAGACAGTGTCCTGAGATTCCAAATTTTACTTCCAATCATAAAGACAAGAATGGAAAGTATGTACGACATTTTAAAACATCTCAATACGCAAATAGCCTATAGCTTGGCTAGCTGAATCTAAAACATTAAATAAACTAAATATCACTTTTGGATAGCTGTTATTATGTTCAATGTATGTCTTGTCTCTTTAATCCGACATTAAGTTCGGTAGACTATCAGTACAGATTTCAGCTTAGATACTTCTTTTATTGTTTCCACATACGCATTTCGGACTTATATAAATGCTAAGTTCCTCTTCAGTGCAATACTATGGTTCTGTCTTCTAAAACCACGGTGTGCAACGAGTAACATTGGAAAAATTTTAAAATACAGCCATTAAAAACACCTGAAATACATTTTCACCATTAAGAGGGAAAACCTAATATATCAATAACTTTATAATTTTTTACTTTATAACATCATATATCTTAGTAAAATAACAATCTAACGCGATACTCACTTTTAACATTTGTTCATAAAATCTTATATAAGTACAACTTTTAAATAATGTGTATGTTCTACAATATAACGTTGCAGTAACTGCAATTATAATAGTTTTACAGATAGCATAGTAATATTAAAAACATTTTTTAAGGGATACATACACACTTTTACAATATATTTCCAATTTTTTCCTCTCTTACATTATTATTATAAATACATCACAAGTTCACAACCAATTTTTTTCATTAGTGCCACTGTTGATCTATTTGCATACCATTTGATATATTGATTAAATTATCATCTTTAAATTTTATAATCTCAATATGTTCTTTAAATTTACGTTTATACATATCTTTTTCCAAATGAATTATTTTTTATGTTATTTCTGTCTATTTGACAATTACTTTTTATATGGTTGAACCACGGAGAATTATTGTGTTTTAATCTAATTGCTGCCTCGTGTTCTTTAATTCTTAATTCTGAAGTTCTACTAGTTTCACCTATATCATTTTTTGCTTCTTGGCAATTACAATTAATTTTATATACAACTCCTGATTTTTTTAATTTATCAACTTTCGTTTTATATTTATTATTATTATTATGAATATTATATGAAATCTTATTGGTCAAAGATGGGGCCAGAACAATATTTTCTTTTTTAAAATCTTACTACAATTATTATAAACATCATTGATATAAGGAAAAGCTTTATAATTCTTATCTTTTTTATATTTGGTATTAAATCTGTTTTTATAATACTGGTTGTGCCACATTTTTAATTTCTAACTGGGGTAATTATTCAAAATAAACGTATTCTCTAATTCTTTTAATTCAAGTTTACGATTTATATTATTAGTAGTTCTTGTATAGGCTATATATATTTTACACCCGTTATGTAGGTGTTCTTTTTTATAGTTTCGGGGATGCGGGATTGATAATTGATGGTTTTATTGACGTTACATGGTTTTTTAAATGTCTTGAAAGAAAATTTGTCTATTTCATTAATTATTGTTATATCTAAAAAATTTATTTGGGTGCATTTTTCTAATTCAATATCATATTTTATATCTTCATTTATATTATTTATAGTATTTAATATTACTGTATCATTCGTTATATTATTATAATAAATTAAGAGGTAGTCATCAACATATCTCATTACCAATTATAGGGGTATTTTGTATTTTTTCATCAATATTTTTCATAACTAATTCAGCAAGTTTTGGCCCCATCTTTGACCCCATACTGACACCAATTATACTTTTACGTTTACGTATATAATTATATTATAAATATTCGAATAACGTAATTATTTTATTATTAATAATAATAATATACAAAAAACATATGCATTGGGAGGATTTTGATGCAGACAAAAATCTATATCATATTTGTAGAAAAAGTACATTTCAGTACTCAGTATAGCCTCATTTGGCCTTTAAAACTTTCCTAATGCGATCAGGCATAGAATTAAAAAGATTCCTGCAATCGTGCAATAGTATTTCGTTCCACTCATCCTGTACACTTTCTCATAATTGAAGGATGCTTTCGGGCGAAGCCGAAACTCAGACAACTGACGTTAAAGACGGGACCAAATGTGTTCAATCGGTACGAGATCAGGCGATTGAGGCAGCCACTCGAGCAGGCTAATATTTTGATCCCGAATTCGCAACATTACCCTCCTGGATGTACGTTTTGCATCGTTACCTTGCCGATAAATGAAAAAGCTTTTATCAATATGGTAATAATAAAAAATTGTAATAAACAATTGTCAAGTATTTCAGTGTAAATAACTCTATCCATTCTATTAGGTTTAGAACATAGCATTCCATGTTCAAAATACAGCCTCAGACCACGAGACTACCACCACCAAATTTCAATGTTGTTTGTACTTCTCGCTCAGTTATAGACTTCATCGATATAGTCCATTCCCATAGTTTCTCATCTGAACCATATAATCCTCTTCCAATTTTTTAGGTCCAATCTTTATAGTGTTTTGCGAAATTAAGACGTTTCTGTTTATGTAATTTCGTAAGTTTAGGCTTCTGAGCTTTGAAATTGTTACGTTTTAGGCATCTGCAAATAGTTGAAGAACTCGTTTCTATTCCTAAGCCACGTTTCAGTTCCCTCTTTACTTGTGATAATGTATCGCATCATCAGTGTTATCAAATTTCTGTTTGGAGCTCAACGTTTTCTTGCTGCCAGCTCTTAAATTTTCTAATATGGTGAGCTACCATATCACGAAAATTTTTATTTTCTATCAGCTCATTTTCTGTTCTGGATACACTCGAACGCCAACACCAACTTCTAATTCTGTTTTCTCAACAGAAAAACTTTTTCAGCTATCAATATGATTTAAGATAAATAGCAAATACAATTGCCTTACCATTATCTTATTTAATTAATAAATCCTTCGAGCGAGGGAGGTTTCCGGAGAAGCTTAAACACAATCTCGTAATCCCAATATTTAAAAATAAAGGATCTAAACAGAACTTCGAGAGCTATCGTCCAATTACTATTATTCAGAGTATAACTAAAATAATTGAAAAGGCTTTCTATAAAAAATTTTTTAGATTTGTAAATAAATATAAAATTATATCTAATAATCGGTACGGTTTTAAAAGAGAGGCCTCTACAATTGATGCTTTGACTCGTCTTAAACAATATATCAGTAACAGTCTGGATAATTCAAATATTGTAATGTCGGTGTTTATCGATCCGACCGAGGCTTTTGATAGCGTAGATATTCAGATATTAAAACAAAAATTGTTTAAAGTCGGATCGAGAGGAGTGCCATTAGAATGGCTAATATCCTATTTATCAAATCATACGTACTACGTTAAAGTAAAAAATTCGATATCGAAACCTTTTCGAGTGAACAAAGGTGTACCACGGGGATCCATTTTGGACCTTCTACTTTTTAATATTAATATAAATTATATTGTAGAGATTATTCCCGAGAATAATATTATATTGTATGCGGATGATATTGTTATAACGTACGCGGATTGGAATCTTCAATTAGTTGAAAATAATATAAAATCTTTGCTGTCTAAATTAAGTAAGTACATGGAGAATAATAACTTAAGTGTAATTGAAAATAAAACAAAATATATTTGTTTATCAAATAAAAACAAAAAGTTAATGTAGAAGATATACAAGTTAGAATAAATAATGGACGTATTCGTAGAGTTAATAGTGTAAAATATTTAGGTATCGAAATTGATGATAAATTACCATGGAATAATCATGTAAATAATTTAACACCGTCTTTATCTACATTTATTGGAATACCGAAAAGAATAATGAGTTTTTTTTTTAATTTTGAGACTGTTTTGCGCTCGCGTGGAACCCAAACTTTGATACGGTATTACCGTATGGGGTACAGCTTCTTTTTTGTATCGAATAGGTTGCGAATTATATAATGCTCTTGTAAAGTTATTTTGTATAAGTTACTTTATGATTCTTCCGTCACTTCTTTTTATAACCAGACCAAAATTAATAAAATAGAAGCTTTATATAAAAAAACAAGTTCTTCTATAAAGTTTTAAGCTAATAAAGATGGGCGAGAAAGAATCTTATATAAGTGATGAGTTAAATAAATATTTTAGACCTTCTAACTACAACTATCGATGGAAAAATAATTTGATTCTACCAAAAGTTAAGCACCGTTTTGGGCGAGACGCACCAATTTATCAACTTATATGTAACTGGAATACTTTAAAAGAAGAATACAAAGATTTGAGTACTCACCGGTAGTTTAAACGGGCTGTAAAAATATTGAGCCGCGATTAGTTGTGTGTATTTTTATTTTATTATTATTGTTTCTTTTTTCTCTGTTTTTTTATTGTTTTGTTGATTGTATATTATATATATGTCTGTATCTTTAGTTATTTTTTGACCTTTGAGAAAGGCCAATGGTCATAGGGTCGTTTGATTAAAATAAATAAGAAAAAAAATAATATGGAGTTTCTTTCCACTGGAAAGCTTCTTCACGATGCACGATTTCTATCAAGCAGCATTTCATTTGCGTATTTATACGCCAATTATCTCGTTAATATGCACGATATTACATCGTTTAACGTTAATGTTATAACAAATTAATTTATGCGTTAAAATCCCCCTAATGCAACAAGCAGAATATATATGTTAAGCTCAAAGAACGAAAACGCTCATTGAGCGAAAAAAAGTCCACAATGCGTTATGGTCACTTTAAATCATCCACAACGCGTTGTAATTAACTGTAGAAACCACAAAGCGAAATTCTCGTCATGGATTAAGAAAAGCCATAACGCGTTCTGAACGTTAGCTGATGTAACCGCGATAGAGGGTGATACGTTGCACAGCGGTTTCTAACTTTAAAATATGATTCTAGCCTCGAAACATTTTTATTTACAATTTTTAATGCCGAATAACATTAATTCTACAAGTTCAAACTATTGAATTTTTTAATAAACATATTTTCACAAGATTGTGGAAATAAAATTGTAAAAGTAATAATAAAAAGCAGAAATCAATATTTTTAACAAGAGCCGCATTTGCCCATGTCTGTACTAGTAGGTGCTTGATGCATTCTACACGATAACATAAAAATCAGCTGCTAAAGTTAAAAACCATTGTGCGACGGATTTGTTACGGTTAAAAGCCACCACAAGTTCTGGATGTTAACTAATAACGATGTGATGATAAAAAAATAAAACTTTCTTTTTCATTATGATTTATTTATCTTCAATTATCTTATATAAATAGGTAACAAAAGTATTCACCACATACAAAAATGTAACTCGGTTACTTTTCAACATTTAATAATTGGCGAAAATCTGTTGCCGTGCTCGAGATGTCAACATTTTCAAACAACTAATCTACTAAAATTAATTACTTTGTCACTAACTTTTATTAACAAGTCAGTCTTTTTTATGAGAATCGAGAAGAGTGCGAAGTTATTTCTACAAGAACTATTACCGTGATATTTCTAGTTGCATTTTATGTTCTTTGAGCGACATTTGCATTTTTATCAATGCAGTATCTTTTACAGTGAGACATTATAAACCCTCGCTTACTTCCAGATGTTAACGTGAATGCAGAGCGAAGTGTTAATGAAGTCGAGGATACGTCCTGAATGTCAATAACGTTACTCTCAGAAATTGTAAATTTATTGAGCATAAAGTAGATCGAGAAGACCTTTCTTGTGTCCTAACTGATGGAGACCCGATGGATTAATGATGAGACCTAATGGCCTCGTAACAACAGCTAAAACATTTCTGGAGTTGCGCGTCCCCTATTATTACCAGGCACCCTAACTAAAACATTCGAACCAATTTCAACTGCAGGGAATTTTAAGTTGGATAGTGCCTGTTTCTCTAGGTCGGATTTGGCATATTCTCTCTTAGCATTGATGCTGTTCTTTCTTAAACAGAGCCTGCAAGTAACATTTATACCAAATCTCCCATTCTCGTTGCTTTCTCCGCTGATAACGTGAACATTTTCAGGACACTCCGAACACTTGTGAGCTCCTGAGGTTTCATTTCGCTTTGCGACCTTTTTGAGTTAGTCACAACGGGCTGTTTTTACAAGTGCCACAACTCGTTGCGGTCACTTTAAATCATCCGCAACGCGTTGTGGTCGTTTTTTTCGCTCAATGAGCATTTTCGTTCTTTGAGCCTAACATATACACTACAGATACTTTTAAAATACGAAAATTATCCTAATTTTTTGCTATTATGTGAACATTGTAATAATCTTATAGTTGATTTTTTCCTTTTTCTTTTACTTTCGCATATCGAATAGCTTTTGCTATTTTTCTATAGTACGTACGAACTTTGGGAGGATTTTGACGTTTAATGTATCATTAACATCGTTTATAAATTATGTAAGTTAAGATAGTTTTGGAACAAAGTTAAGAATTGTGTTAATTGTCAGTAATAAAAGTATCAAGAACGAAAACATAATGGTAAATTCAAAAATATATTTTTTGTTTCATGCAGTTTGTCCTTACAAAGATTTAAAAAACAAAAAGAATTCATTTTGGGGTTTTTAAGGGATTTTGATTGGTAATTAGGGAGAATTAGGTCCATGTTGACAACACTAATAGTAACTACTGACGATGTGCATCTATTCTAAATGACATTTATCCAATGCACGGTGTTCATATGTTTTAATGTATTGTAAATCATCTACATATTCTTTATACTTTTTCTGTGTAATAGTTAATGATTTTACTAGAAAGTGTTAAATAAACAACAATTGTTTTTAAGGAGATGTTTAATAGTCCCTAGTACTTTCGCTTGTGTAATTAACGAAGTTCGAAAATATTAAAGTTTGCGAAAACGGCTGTTTTGTCCTTCAATAAATTGACTCAATTGGAAGTGACAGCTAATAACGAATTATCTGGATCAGTATTCAAATTAAATTGGATAATCTCCACTCAGCTTCTTTTTAAATAAAACACTCAACACCTTATAACACTGAGATATATTTATTAAAACACAAACGTTTTCAGCCTAATGGAATAGGCCATCATCAGGTGATTTGCTATGGTACAACTTTTGAAAATTCTGTTAAATGGAACTTTCGAACCTTACAAATTCAAAATTATAACGTAAAATAAATTAACCAATCAATATACAAAATAACTATAATAAATAGATTAAAGCCATATTAATATAAATAATAAATAATAAAATAAGGTGATATAAAAATAAAAACAAAATAAAAAACAAAATAAAACAAAAATGAATGAACCTAAAAGATTAAATGCACAAAAAGGATTAAATTCATAAAATATATACATCAAAAACATCACATTATAAAGGGCAGAAAGGAATTAAGAATTTGTGTATTTTAACTTTTTTTTACAAGGAACTTCCACGCCGAAGGTAAACCATCAGTATCTCTTGCATTAATACAGCCGTCTCTTAATTTACTCTTATAAATTTCAATTTTTTCATGTTGCAACGCCAAAGATGGGGACCGCAACGTCTTGAGAATAGATGCTTCGTTCCATTTCACTACTGAAGCCTCCGCTTGTGCCATATTTGACAAAACCGTGGTACAATGTCCTTTACTAATGTCATATCTGTGTTCTTTAAGCCTAATAGCCAAATTTTGTCTAGTAACTCCAATATTTAATATCTGACCAGAGGAGGCGTGGGGGAGGGGAGAGGTATGAAAACGGATAGAGGTGAGGGTGACAGTTACCTTGGAATGTACTTCGAATCGTCTCGTTACGCTGTTCGTATTACTGTGAATCTACTTATCATTTTGTTTTAACAATGTATATTTTTACGACTTTACTGTTTTACCAGAACCTCGGTTTATTGTTATGTTATTGTATCAACATTACCGTTTTTAATGGAAAATCTTGTTTATCGTGTGCTTAGTCTTTTAATTAATGTTCAACGCATCGAATCCGCGTGTCAAATGTAAGTCCACATTCTTTGTTCATTTCTGTCAATCATGATCTTTTTATAAAAATTGTTAACCTCCTATTAATTTTGTAGCAAAAACTGATGAGGGACTCCGTGTCCGAAATGCATTCTGAAAATAAAATAGCGTTTTTCTAAATCTAATTTGATGTCCTGTGGTGGTGTAATAAGTCTAGCAGTAAAGTAAAGCCAATCTTAGCGCTCACAAGACATTCTTGAAGGAATTAAAGTAATCCAAAACTTTTCAGAATATTCGTTGTTTGTTCTTATCGTTTTATTCTTTTATTTGATTATTAAATAATGTACTATAGTGTATTATTAATTTAAAAAGAAATGAGAAGGAGTAGGTTGTAGGGGTGAAGAATGAGAGTGAGGACAGAGAATGTGTGTGAGAATTCTACGATATTCCAGAAAATTTTAATCTTTTTTAAAAATTCTGGAACTTTCTAGAAAAAACTGGAACATTTTNAGTGTATTATTAATTTAAAAAGAAATGAGAAGGAGTAGGTTGTAGGGGTGAAGAATGAGAGTGAGGACAGAGAATGTGTGTGAGAATTCTACGATATTCCAGAAAATTTTAATCTTTTTTAAAAATTCTGGAACTTTCTAGAAAAAACTGGAACATTTTCATTGAAGCGTCACACATTTTCTAAGTCGATCACTTTCAATTCTCATATCTCCCACACTCTTATAGCTAGCGAGACGCAACCACCATAGTGTACGATGGGAGACTTGGGGCTACTACCACACAAACACCATTCATGTGCGATGTGTAGTTTTGGTTGCAGAGTGAAATATAGGCACAAACACGTCCATTTATATATATATAGATATAGATAAATGCAACCAACAGATTGAACTGATATTAGCAGTAAATTTTTTTACCAATAGAAATCACATACTAAAAATCACTTTATTCTGAAAAGAAGTGCATTTATTGGCTTCACCTGACTGCAATAAGGATCCACACACGCACAAAATAGAAAAATAACAACAGCTTGCATTTAATATTAACAAAGAAATACATATTAAAATTGCTCTTTTCATTGTCTTTATTTCATTTAAACTATTCAGCTATTTGAACAATAAACATACAGTACTTTTGGTGTGGTAAAATATATGAATGGATAGAACTTTTGTCTAATTAATTTGCCATTTTTTAACAGAAAATACCAATTTCAATGCTGAACACTTTAGCAGACAATTCTGAAAAACTACGTTTTTTAGTCAATTATGGTGATAACTTTCACTTTCAATGGTTTTATTTGAAACCACGTATTGTTTGCCATTCGATGTGTCCACGTTGTCCCAAACAATTTATTCCACGGACAGATGATGAATTATTCGATGCAGTTACTTTCTTTAAGGAAAATAAAAATAGTAAGTACTTGCATTTTACGCAACTATCGCTTCTATGATACATAGTATTCATATTTAACCATTTACTTAATTATAGAAGAAAACGTCCAACTACCATTTAATGTGCACCCATCAACAGAAGATGAAATCGAAATAAATATTGCAATGTTTCCATCAGTTCCGGGCTTTAATATTCGTCATTTTTCATTTACAATTGAAGAAAGAAATAAAATTATTAAAGAGAAAATGCCGTATGTGTCAAAGCTACTCAAGATACCAGAAGAAGAACTGAAGTGTGTTATCGGAATTAAAGATTATGGGATCCATTTCTATGACGATGGAACTGGTGCATACACTACTTACACGCTCGAAAGGGAGATAACAAGGGGCATTGCCTTTTATGGTGAGCGAGTTCAGGCAGTTTCTTTATACATCGAAGGTGACGAATGTGATTTTTATAGTGTCAAACAAAAGTTAGAGAGACTGAAGTTTTTGAAATCCAGCATGGTGCAAGAAAGATGTTTCGCATACATTTTCCGTAGGATATGCAAAACACGATTGGGTCCTACGCTAGAAGCTTTCAAAGCGACATTTCCTTTCGCTACCTTTGTTGATTATATCTTTTCTCCTCAATTTGAAGTGTTGAATCCACTCGAAAATTACAATTTTGATTGCATTAAAGATGCTTGTCCCTGTACGCACGTCGCGAGGATGGTTTTTATATGGTACGATTGAAAATGTTCTAAGAAATGCAATATTCTAACTCCTGAAGCAAATTAAACGATACTGTAACAATGTACAATCTACTATGTGAAAATGTTGTAATAAAATGCAACATTTTTCATGTTGCAACATTGTACGTTTTTCTGTAATGGGCTGAATTATGTCCTAACATTTGTTCAATATAGAAGTGAAGAGTTTCTGATAGGGGTAAAAAGTTTCAGGGAGATCTCAGAATTTATTTGATTAGCGTTTCTAAACAGCAACCTCAATGAAAATTTAGCTTGAAAATAAATTATAAAATGACTCAGGGTATCTTCTATTTGAAGTTAAAATCATTTGCAAAAAATAAAAATATTTTCGAGTCTATTCTTTTACACAACTACAGATGTAATAGTTAAAACGGCTGGACGAAAAAACTTCATTAAAATGACAAATAATAATAATAATAATTCACACAAAGTTAAAATTGATATCAAACGTCAGTTTTTTATTAGAGGATCACATTAAAAACAAAGGTTACATTTTCTCACCATTACTTTTATGTTTTTAGCCTATTTACAACGGGTTCTAGCACTCTAGTGGTGGGCATAACAGTAGTAATGGTGAGAAAATATAACCTTTGTTTTTAGTGTGATCTTCTAATAAAAAACTGACGTTTGATATCAATTTTAAATTTGTGCGAATTTTTATTATTATTATTTGTCATTATAATGAAGTTTTTTCGTCCAGCCGTTTTAACTATTACATCTGTGGTTGTGTGAAAGGATAATGAAAAGACTCGAAAATATTTTATTTTTTGTAAATGGTCTTAACTTCAAATATAAACTATTAGTTGTTAATTAAAGTTAAATAATGTAAATTCAATGTAAGATTGGAAAATTATTTAAAATTAAAATTAAAATTGGTACTTTGTTTTTTGTGCGAGATTTTGTAGGTCTCGTGATTACCATTTCGGAATTTAGATACCAAATTCAGGTTAAAAATGTTTTTATTATTTAGTAAATTATTCAACTGAAATTTATGTTGACACAAGAAAGTAAATAACTAGTACCATGTACACTTTCAGATTTTTATATTTACGAATTGAAATTATTTTTTAATTGAATTTAAATTTAATTTTTGAATGTGAATAAACTTGATTTTTACTATGAACTGAAAAACCTTATTTTTTTTTTATCAAAAACCTAAGTACGAAAGATTTTTATATCGCTACTTACGTGATACTATACTGCACTAAAAAGCATCAAAATATTTTAGATACATGTTTAAATTTTTCGTCCAGACGCGATCTTATGCCAGAAACGATAAAAACAAAATGGCGGCTTTCTTGATATATCAACAACCATATCTTCAAAAATTGAATTCATAAACGAAAGTTTTTCATGTCCTCAGTTTCGTCACAATAAACTTCACTAAAATGTACCGAAATGTTGTAGATAAATATTTAGGCCTAAATATTTTGTTCAGACGCGATCATATGTTAAAATCGAAAAAAAACGAAGAACGAAAAAGCGACATACTGACTATAACAATTAATCGAGAGTAAGTTGTTGAAGGGTCGAGACGTACCACTCAGCGCTCCTAATTTCGTCAGGGTTATTACTGGAAGTATTGATCGCATATCATCGTTTGATACATCGTTGGAAAGCATACTTAATCACGGTTAATTCAGTATTCAAATTGTTTGGCTAGCTTTATTAGCGGCGAAGTTACGGGTGGGTAAATTTAGTATTTTTCGGTCGGTTCTAGCGGGGGTTTTCTAATTGACAGGTTGGGCAAGCATATAAAGGCTGCTATACACCATGGGTTAATTCTCAAAGGAGTAACCATGCATGCCTGATTTTTAATCATTCCTGGAAATGTGTGGGGGAAAATTTAACAGTTTCGGCAAATTCTACCGACCACCTGAGTAGAAACGCCCGTATTCATCAGGTTAATCCTCAAAGGAGTAATCATGCATGCCTGACCTTTATAGTTCTTTATAGTTTTGTTAAGGTTAGGATAAAGGTCATAATTTTAAAATGTGTTATTTGGCTCAATTTTAACGATTTTAGCCTAGTTTTAATAATTTTCTATTTAGCTCTATGGGGAAACTCAGTGTTCCGAATGTTTTTTGTTCGTTACAAAGGTCTAACGGTCGTTGTTATTGTCTTTCTAACGATTTCTTTTTGCTTTTAAGGGTTGTTTTATAAAAAAAAAATAAAATAAAATAAATTTTATACATCTGGCACTAAGATTTAAAATTTGGCATGCTAGTGTTATAATTGCCTGTAATTAGTAAGGTTAAATTATTATTTTATTTTATTTTAAATTATATTTAAGATTGCTAAATTATAAATCTAAATTTAAATTATTCGTGGTGTTTTTAAGTTTTAGTATTATTGGTTTCATTCTGGTCAGATCAGCTTTTAGTTAGGTTTTCTTCGAACTTTCAAGTTTGGTTTTAATAAACTTTAAGTTAAGTCACTGGGTTAAAGTTTTAGGTTTAGTAATTGTCTTGCATAGCTTGTATTTTCAATGGCATCTGAAATGGATGATCCGCAACTGCTATTAGAACCTTTGGCCGATGTTGATAATCAATCAACATTAAGCTCCCGGACAAAGAGCACAACGGAAGCGGAAGTACTTAATTCGTTAGAAGGTAGCCTACTTTATGAATCGGGCCAACATATGTGTCTCTTTGGTCCCCTGTCAGGATGACACCACCGCGTCTCGGCGGACACGGAAGCCGCGTTATTTAGGTCACGCGAGCGGTCGCGTAACGGAGCGACCAGAGTCGAGATAAGAGACAACGCACCGGAAGTGATTTACTCAGACGCTTTTTAACGTAACAACTGTTTAATGGTTAACGATAGGATATACATTAGGGCTGCTGTTAGATACATTAGGGCTGCTATTAGATACATTGCTCGCTTTAGTATATAATAGTATTTAGATATTAAGATATTACGTTTCTTCCCGTTTTGAGAGAGAGAGTTTACAGAAGTTCGCGTGTCGATAGTTACCTTGTATGAAATCCCAAAAGAAGACAGTTCTGGACTCAGAAAACAGAAGACACAATTATTAGGCGTGGAAATATCCAAAGGCGAGGAAATATCCAAGGGCAAAGAAATATCCAAAGGCGAATAAATATCCAAAGGCGAGGCACAGGGATAACTTGAGTGGTCCGAACGAGGAACTGGTGACGACTGACTCATTTTGTTGTCGGTTTTTCATGTTGGATTGTTGAAACAAAGATATTAGGTCGAAAGGTGCTGAGAAAGCGTCGTTATTACGCCTGAGAACTTAGCAGATGTTTAGCTCCTAGGTGTAAAAGTTGACTGTTATTGAACAAAAGTATAGCTGTACTGTGATCTTATGACATCGTGGAATGAAGGTAGGACTACGATGTGATATTATGATGAGATGATATAAACACATCCGAATTCGGATCTTCACATCTGCAACGTATCTTATACCTGCTTCCAAAGACGTATAAAAGAAACATAACTATTCATGAACGGAAAGAAATAAAAGAAAGAGTGACACAAATGTTTGCTGGGATTAACCAGATGTACTGTACGGGATGCTCCAGCAATTGAAGGCCAATCAAACCTAGATTTTCAATTTCTCAGAATCTACAAGAAAATCAAGCAGCTCCTCTTTATTCTGAAATAGTATGGGCAAAAGTTTCCAATACCCAGCACAAAGCACAGCGACCAAAGCAATAAGTAAATCTATAAATGACAAAATAAAAAGCGAAGGCAGTGGAAGTAGTAATGCTATAATAGTTTATCCTAAACTGGAAGGGAGTGACAACGTAAACATGGAAGAAATTTTTGCTGATATAACAAATAAAATTAAACCTGAACGATTGCGCATAAAAGTGACAGCAATTAAAAATGTCAAGGGAGACGGGATATGTTTCCGTACTGGGAGCCGTAAGGAGACAGAAGCACTTGGCAAAGCAATAGAAGGACTACCAAAAGTTAAGGAAAAAATAAACTTGAAGATTTCAGAGGGCCGTAAGCCTAGAGTTATTTTGTTTAATGTTCCGTATTGCGTTGAAGAAAATAAAATTATTGAAAAAATATATGACCAGAATACCACATTAACATCTATTTCTATGGAAGATTTTGTAACCACAACAATGATAAGCACTACAATAACAAAAGGAAACGTCCGGGAAAATTGCCGACATGTAGTGTTGTCTACCTCTCCATCTATAAGAAAACAACTAATTAAAATAAAGAATGTGACTATATCCTGGGAAAATATACGTACAGATGATTATATATATATAACACGCTGTTTTAATTGCCGTGGTTTTAACCACATAGCAAGAAAATGACCAATGAATCAGAAATGCAGCCATTGTTCAAAAGACCACGAATACAAGGAATGTACGCACTCTGAACGACCACCCTGTTGTACTAATTGTAAGGAGTCAAATAAAAATCTACCACCAAACAGGAGGAAACCAACGAACCATAATGCTTTTGCCCAGCAATGTCCTCTACTGAAAAAACTAAAGGAACAACAAATGAAACTAACAAATTATGGATACTAGAAACAAACACATTACTCTGAAACAGATAAATTTGCATAGCATGAAGGCAGCGACTACTGAAGCTTTACAAGTCGCTGTGTGTTTTGTGTTTTTAAAAAGGACTTTTTGTAAACTTTCCAGCAACAAATAGCCGAAAAAGAAAGGTCAGTCGCCGAAAATGTGTTAGTCTTGAAACACAAGTAATAAATAATAATCCTTTTAGGACAGTTTTGTCTTCACTTTTATTAGAAATAATTCTCCATCGGACGAACTTTTACAGTCTAAATTAATGTTTAAATTTTTCGTCCAGACGCGATCCTATGCGAAATACAAAAAACAAAATGGCAGCTGTCTGACTGTATCTAAGATTATATTTCAATAGATTAAAATGACAGACGTGAATTTTTTATGTTTTCTGTTTCGTGATATTATAGTTCACCATAATATACCAAAACACTGTAAATAAGTATTCATATATTTTGTTCAGACGCGATGAAATGTTAAAATTGAAAAAAACGATAAACGAGATAAAGACTTTCTGACTATAATAATTGATAAATTTTGAAAAATTAAACTTGAATACGGAAGATTCATATATCACTAGTTACTCGAAACTATACTGCACTAGAAAATAAAAAATATTCTAGATAAGTGTGAAACCACCGGAAGGGGGGGGTAGGTCTCCCGATCCGGCAACAGGTTGTTAAACCCTTTGAGCCGCCGCAAACTACAGGATGCGGGAGCTAGCGCACGCTCGCTCGCGCTCCTAAGCCCCGCCTTTTTTCCCATGATGCTTTGAGCCATTTTTGCTAGGNAACTCAGATGTGTGACATTGCATTTATATATACACAAGAAATCAGTAAATGTTAAAATTTATTTACAATTAATGTTTCAAGAGTATTTTTTGAATGTATGATCTAAATGGGTCATACATTCCAGGTGCCGACTCTCCACTCACATATGTGAAGCCAGAGAATTCACCCTAATTAGAAAATTTTAAATAAATTCGAAAAGTCAACGGTAATATCATTATATACTATACTATATAGTGGTTAATGAACAGTTTTGTTTCGTTAAGACTTTTTATAATCGATCTTAAATTTCATATACATTTCATGAGATGTGTAATCTGCCAGTTTTATTTAGTGTCGAGATAATTTGACAGTACAAACGTTCTGTGAGAAACTATTATACTTACAATGAATACAGACAAATAAACCACCAAATAATTTTAAAATAAGTGCTATAAAACATTTGTCTTAAAAATTCATCAGATACATTTATAAAAAGCTCCTATGCTACAGAGCTATGTACTGTGCTCATTAGAATGATAAAACGCGCTATAACAAAAACGTTTATCGAATTTCAAACAATCATTTAAGAAGAATTCGTCTAAAAATTCTCCACAACTATTTCGAATCGTAAATTCAAGCAACATTCTCTTTTTCTAAAAGAGGGATACAACTCTACGTTCCCGTCTAACAATCAATTTTCCGGTTGCATTCTTCCTTTGGAAACTTTGGAAATGCCTTTAAAAGCTTGGTATAATGTAACGTGAAAGATACAAACTTGAAAAATGATCAGAACTATATTAAAGAAACAATGACAACGACCAGACTTCTTAGAATTAAAGAGTATATCCCTAAAATAAAAAACTTAATTCAAATAACAAATCAAAATCATCAATCAAATAAAACAAACAAAGAAACAACTTATAGTCGACCCCCCTATAAAATCATAGATACGTCCCATTTTTTAGGAATCCGATTTCTTACGAGTCGTTCCAATCACAGGCCGACACGTGTAAAATTTACGGACTACGGCTGATTGAAACGTTTTCTTCCATAAAATTAATCGATTCTAGACTAAACCGACTCAACATTTCCAAAATACGTATATATTTTTTGAAAATAATCCGTATAAACTACGCTATAAACAAAAAATTGTAAAATTACTTACCGAGTATGCACCATTCGACAACCCCATTGTTAAAGCCTGTTTTCGTCGCGAAGCAGCACACCAAACCACGGCCGATATCTGATAACTTATTTTTCTGCGAAAACTTCGATGAACTTCGGAGACATCATTAATATAAGTAATTTTAATCGCCGTTGAATAAGAAATGTTTCTTTCACAAGAAATGTATAAAATTACAGTACTGTATTAGACTGTATGTAAATTAGGTACTGTATTACGGTACCTAATTTACATACTGTACAGACGATAGTTAGCGTAAAAATCTCCGTAGCGTGGCGCCACGCTAGACGGTGGAAATTATATATTTAATTATAACAAAGTTACAATAAGTTAATATATAATTATATATACAGTACCTAATTTATATATAATTAATATATAATTATATGTACAGTACCTAATTTATATATAATTTATATAATACTGTCCAGACGATAGAAATCTCTCCGTAGCGTGGCGCTACGGACGGCGGGAAAGTAGTTCGGCT
>NW_019384773.1:455776-466868 GCF_000671375.1 Centruroides sculpturatus
ACATCCAGGGGCAATCAGTCAATTGCGCGTCAGTGATGGTCTAGGGTCCATTCGTATCGTTTATTCGATAAGCCAGTAAAAACCGTAGACTTCTCTAAATGCATTTTTAAGGAATTCAGAACAGGCTTTCACTAATGAATCGATTAAATATTAAAGTACTCGGCCTGAAAGAAACTGTTGTTTCCATGCTGTATACATATAGGTTAAGTGACTTTAGTGCGTTCTCTTGTTAATTTAATAATTATGTAAAGATCAGCCAATATTTTATTAATTTTATTTTTATAATTTTGAAGAAAAGAAACATTGACACGATGCATCGTGTCAATGTTTCGTGTCAATATTATTCGTCAATATGTTTCGTGTCAATATTATTGGTGTCAATATTATTGCCATCGCGATGGCAATAATAGCTTATTTCGTTTGGTTCATTTATAAAGTTGTATAAAGTGATATCAACGGATAGCATACGTGCAAAGACAATCAAATGTGCGCAATAATAATAAAATTTTCTTTATATTTTAATACAATTCCTAACAACTGATTGTTTTGGTCTTAATTTCCTAATTTATTTGCAATTGCAACGAATCGCTTTATTTTTATTGAAGGATTAATGACTTTGAACGAAGAAAACATTTTTTAATTACAGAATTTCATCTGTTGAGTTTCATCAATAATTTTATACATTACGTTATTCATAAATAAAATAATGTATAAACTGACGTCATCCATTTCATACGAACTGCTTCCATGGCAACTTGCCACGTAAATCCCCGCAGAGTTAACGTTAAAATTCACCCAATTACAATTTTCCCTTACTTTAACTTATCAGTTTATCAATTTGTTAATTTATTGTCAATAGACAAAAAATAAACAAATTGATAAACTGATACGCAAACAAAATCGGATAAAAGTAGGGATTGAGCTTCAGTGGGCGCCCGTTTTATTTCATTAAACTTTATTCTGTTTATGGATTTCATTGTGATGATTTGAAAACTTCTTGTATGTTTCATTTTAAGAGAAAAGTTTTCAACTAGTAGCAAAAGTACGACAGTTTCCATTAGCAAATCAACGATATAGTATAATATTACTCTATTAATCTTTAAATGTTTGGTACGATTTGGCAAACCTATATAAATTTGCGTTAATCCTAAAAAGTTGGGTTATTTAATTTCTGGATAGTTTGGAGTTTGGAGTTTACCATTACATCTTTATTTACGATGTGTATCTTACATTCAAGTGCAGTCGAACTCGGTTATAACTAGCACTAAGGGACTGGCAAGATTTCTTCGTTATACCCTTTAATCGTTATCCTTGAAGAGCAGTGATATAACTTGGAGAATACGGGCGGCAGCTTTGGGCGCAAACACGTATGCGAAGCCTCGCAAGTGCGAAAATTTGTAGCTACACCAATGATGTTTAGTGAAGTTCTTCTCTTAATTTTTGATGTATGAACTTTCATGAAACCGTTTCAATTTATAAAATAATACTCAATTGGACATGATTACTTTTCCTTACCAAAAGACAGTGAATTTCTTATATTCATTCATCAGGTTCGTTCGGCTGTTCGGAATACAAATATTGAAACAGAATGATGGTCCAGTCGATAGTGTGAAACCACCGGAAGGGGGGGTAGGTCTCCCGATCCGGCAACAGGTTGTTAAACTCTTTCACTGTCAGGATGGGTGGTTGAAGGGTTATTTTTCCCGTTGTAACGGGTCGAGTGGTGGAGGGAGGAGCGCGTCGGTGAGACGACAGGCGATATTCGAGTAAACGAGGAGGCCAGATATAACATAAGGAAAATTAACAATTTATTAAACCAAGTAATACAACGTCTAGTTTGCGTCCCTAAACCACGGAGAGACCGAGAGAGAGCTTACAATAATTGGTTCCATACCTCTGGATCTGTTATCCACGCTACTCTTTGAATTAGGAAAATTTCTCTGGCTAGGAAAGTTCACTGATGTAGGAAAGGTCACTGTTTAACTATTTAAATCCTGGATTTAGGGAAGTTCACTAGATAAAAAGGACACTATTTGAAATTGATCTTCTTCCGGCACCTGCTCTGGTACGACTCCCCCGAGTAGGGGAAGGAAGTGGTTTTTATAAGTTCGGCGTGGGAGAATGGTCACGTGATTGATTGTTGTGAGGTAAAAGGTACAGGGATCAGTCAGAGTTGTTCCCGGGCCCATGCTAACTATCAACTCTGGCGTTGGAATGTGAGATTAGTTTCGAATTGAACAGATGTTTATGTGGAACATAAACGAAAAGTTTTTTTTCGTTAGGTTCCACTTTAAGTTAAAGGAAAATTTAAGCAAATACAGGACAATTAGTCGACAAATAGTCGACAAAAATTCCGGATTTCACAATAGTAAAGGTTAAACTAATTCTAATAACTTTTACTTAAATGCGATGTTTAAGAGAATCTATTTTCCACGTAGTTTATACGATTTGTTGAAAAAATATAAACACTTTATTATCACATAAAAGCAATTATCTGATCGTTTTACGAGAATTTTGAAACGCAATTAAAAAAAATTATAGACCCATAAATTCCCACTGTTATCTTTGTGATCGTTTGTCTGTCTGCTTTAAATCTCAAAAACGGAGTAAAGAAAATGAAAGATCCAAGATGGGAAAATCCTAGTGCCAGGAGTTCCCGATTAACAGTATATAAATTTCTGACACAACCCGAAAACATGTTATTTTACTTTGAAAGTATTCCTCTAAAAGGTGTTAGATGAATAACCGGCACAACTCTCCTGTTAGAAAAAAATATGATGTACAGAAACAAGACACTACTAATTTCAGGTAGAGAGAATATATTTTAAATTAAATTAAATAAATGAAAAATATGATTAAAAATTACAGCCCGGAATTCTGATTATGTCACAATAAATAGTTTAATTAATCAAGTCTTTCAGACGTTAACTTTCAGAACTTCACGGGGTCATCACAACCTGTCCAACAAGGATCACTTCTGAAATATTAATATTCGGCTGCGAATGGTACAGTTCCTAAGAGTTAATATTAGGGAAGAAATGATATCTTAAATATTATAAGATATTATATGGCTATTTTAATTGCTTACTACTTGATGGATGATATTGCCTTATTTCGTAATTTTCGACTACCGCGATAAACGTAACAATAGTAGACTGATATAACCAATCACATTTTATGCTTTTCGTTTCAGTGTTCGTTATATTTATTATTTGATTTATATAACTACAAAGGTTATCTTACGGAAGAATTTATCACATCGAATGTCAAATATTTTAAAGCTACAACATATGCATTAAATATCAGACAAAAGACAAATTTGCCGTTCAAGAAACGAACAGTAGCAAATATTGTTTGTTATAAATTAATTCTGACTGTAGTTTATTTATACCAATTGCGTTCCGACACGTGGTTCAGTGGCGTCACAATATACAGTAAATTACAATTACGCTTGTCGAACTTCTTGACCTGAAAAAGTAGGGACATCTTGTGGTAAAAAACAGAACTGTGAATACAGCATCGTTCCGTAATTATCCTCTAGTTATGCTATGTAGATGGTCCCAGTTTTCTGTAAACAAGAGTATTAGTATTATCCGTATACATTACATTAGCATTGAAAAATACACACTAATAGTTACATTAAAAATTTTTAATAACGTCTCTAAGAACACAGAAAGAGAAAGAAAAAAGAATATAATGACACGTGAAAAGTATCGATAAAATCTGTCTCCTATAAAAATTATCGACGTGTTCCTCGAAATATGCCATCAGATGACGAAAGTATAGATGATGATTTAGATAAAACAAAACAAGAATATAACCTGATTAAAAAAAATGTTTAAAGACAAAAAACACAAAAGTTAAAAAAAAACAACAGTCATACTCATATTCTATCAGACAATTGTTAAACAAGGAGAGTCATAAAAAACATAATATATGTTAAATAACTAAACTACAAACGTGTACTTTGGAGCAAAAGTTTACAATCAAATCTCCAACAACTGTTGAATGACGTCAGTTTATACATTATTTCATTTCTAAATAAAATAATGTGAAAAGTATTGATGAAACTCAACAGGTTTTCTCTGTAATTAAAGAAATGTTTTCTTCGTTCAAAGTCATAAATTCTTCAATAAAAATCAAGCGATTCGTTGCAATTGCGAATAAATTAGGAAATTAAGACCAAAACAGTCAGTTGTTAAAAATTGTATTAAAATATAAAGAAAATTTTATGATCATTGTGCACATTTGTTTGTCTCTGTACGTATCATTATCCGTTGATGTTACTTTATACAACTTTACAAATGAACCAACCGAAATAAGCTGGTATTGCCATCGTATTAATGTTTTTTCTTTAATCAAAATTTTAGAAATAAAATTAATAAAATATTGGCTGAACTTATATAATTATAAAATTATCAAGAAATCGCACACAAAAGTCACTTAACCTATATGTATACAGCATTGAAAACAACAGTTTCTTTAAGGCCGAGTTCTTTAATATTTAATCGATTCATTGGTGAAAGCCTGTTCTGAATTCCTTCTTAATATTTCAGAATAAACTTAATAAATTAGTACTTATTTTTCATGCAGTGTAACTTCTAATTGACAATGATTTTTCGTTTTCAACAGGAACTGACATAGCAACGGTCATTTTTACAGAAAAATCGAAGGAAATTCACGCTAGACTTTAGCGAATGCCGGCAAATTAAAAATGTCTATGTTGATTGCACTATTAATTTACGAAATAAATGGCCTGCGAGAGACTTATGTTGCTATGCTGCAAACTTACGTTAAAAATGATTGCTTTGGAACAGTTGCTTGTTTCCATGTGTATTAAATAAAGCAGTTAATGTTATGTGTTATTAGACATACATCAGATGTCATTAATAACTAAGACATAATTATAATAAACCGCTACTTGCTGTGTTTATTTATTTGTTTTAGAGAAAAAAAATTCTTTTTGAAGTGACTGTTTATTTAACTTATTTCTTTATTTGAACTCTTGCGATTTTATTAACTCATACTACGTTATCTCGATTATATATAAATATAATCGAGATGAGTTGATAATAATAATATTAAACGCAGAGCCCAAACGGTCAAGAGTTGAAAGTTGAAATTTGGTACACAGAGTACGTCATGAGAATGTAGAATAAAAAAAATTGTTTAGACATTGTTTCTTGCGTAGAAAATGGAAAGAGTGAACGATAATTTCGAAAAACACGGCTTCTACTGTACTATTTTAGATACGGTTTTTTGCGTTTTCGCGAAAAATCGAACATATTTTTAGACCCATCTATAAATTCTTTAATTAGTTTCAAAAGAGGAAAGAGCTAATTCCTGAATTCGGTGATAACAAATAATATTGGCTATAATTCAATAATCTTATTCTTCGCTATCGTTACGTTTTCTCCGAGTAACGCCGCACTCATTCACTAGTTAATATACAGTACATTTTTAACCCAAAAACCTACGTCTGGCCGATTGACTAGCACCACTGGCTACGTGTAGTATTGTAAAATATCTTTACGTCTGTAACATTTTAATAGGGACAGTTTTCCTTAGAATGTCCTCCCAGAAAACAACCCTTTGGCACATCAATATAGAAACAAACACAATCGACAGTGATGTTTGTTTATTTCCTTTAATAGTAATTTTGATAAAAAATGAAACCTGAGTTATGTTTATAATAATTTGTAACTAATTCAAACCCCAAACGTTTTACTCATGTTCACTTATTTTTTTATCGTGTAAACAACAGTTGTGTGTTATTTATCCTGCAAACGATACATGCACATTTAAATCTTTACGTCTTCATTATACTTTGTAGTACGAAGAGAATACGTTTAACATTTCGCACAGTAAAATTTAGTTTAATTATTTTTATTTCTAAAATGTCATTAAACATACCAATTACCACTTACCCGCATTTCGATAATATGATTTTAAATATTTATCGAATTTAAATTTGATTGTAGGCACACAAACATCTATTTTCGTTTTTCTGATTTGATAATGTGCTGTCGAGAAACACTGCTGCTAAATTCAGTATGACATGATCAAGCAATAATGAAAAAAACTGAGTAGGGTTTTTCTCGGTTTTTATTGCACTCAGATAAGATAATAAAGGGATCAGGAAGAATGTCTGATAACACTACTCAACAAATAAAATAAAAACAACAACATTTATGGAACTTATATTATAGCGAGTGTAAACTTCTATAAAGAACACTTTTTATGAATCCGGCAAACAAAATTTTCCAGCACGTAAATATTTTAAGTTTAAGAATATCATTTTCCCTCTTGTTTATCACTGATGGCACCGAAATTTTCGAAAAAAAAATAACTTAAATGCCTATGTAAAAGTGTAGTTTAAGCGACATACTTCAATTCATTTTACTGTACTTTTCGAGTAATCCTCCTACAAGTTTTTCATAGTTTCTATTTTTCTGTTGCTTAAAAACTTTTACAACTTTTTTAAAAAAACGTACATGCACTTTGTTTATCGTCATTCAATTTTTGACCAAATTGTAAATCTTGTATTAATTTTCTGATCTAAGGTTTAAGAAATATTCCTTTTTTCATTAAGCTTAGCTTCACTTGTTTTTGAAAAATATCTGTGTAATCCGACTTCGACTCCGGTTAAAACACGAAAACCCCACTACTCCGACTCCGACTCCGACTTCACAGCTATGGATTTTACTAACAAGCCATTTTTATATTATTAATTATTACAAAGAGACATAATTTTTCAAAATATTGCAAATGTCGATCAAAAATAAAAATTTACATTAAGTTCGTCTTTACTCCAGATATATATTTAACATATGAATCCTCTCTTGCTCTCTATTGTTCTGATGAATCAATACTTCTGACTTATTCTCATTTATTCTACATAAACTGCAACACTTAACAGAACAGTTTGAAGTTCTTTAGAGGAGAAGATTCAATGTTTAAATCTTTACATTCGTTGTTTTCAAGTATCTTTGTCGATAATTACGTGAAATATTTCATGTATGCGGACTTTGAAAAAATCGTTGACAAAAGATATGTTAGTGGTGTCAATCAAACGAGAAAATCACCAGATATTATTACATGCCTCTAAACATGAAATATCTAAATGATCGTGAAGTGTTCCAAGAACTTGTTCGACTTAAAGTATTTTATTAAGACTTTTATTTTAAAAAATTTAATGATATTCATTTATCACATAAACATTTCTGCAATCGGTACGAACTTAATTTCTTCTGCAAATAGAGGAAGTTGAAAATGTGACCTCTCTGTTTAATGGCTCATTAATGTAGTTATAATTGGTGGAAACAGATGGATCGAACATGCAGAAACCACGTGTACGCGTTGTACCTGTTCGCGTTGGATGTGTATAAATATCGACTTCTGCTCGCGGTAACTCATTCTAAATTCGTTTAGATACCATCGAAGATGAACACGTTGTTGATCATCACTGCTTGTTTGGCCCTGGTCGGTGAGTATGAACTTCTAATTGATGACATTGGTTGTTAATTTTTTAAATGGCATCATTTGTTAAAAAGTTTTGAAATTCGCGTTATATTTGTTACATTATATTGTATTTTTTTGTGGAAATGAAAACACTCTCAGATAATAGCTTGTTTTTTCATATATGACTTTAATCGAAATTCATATTTACAGAAATATTTCGTTAAAAAATTATAAAACTTCGAATAAACTCATTCTAGTGTTTTCAAAATTAGAACGATTTGTAATAAATTGATCAAAATGCCATAAATTCTATTAAAGTTGAATTATTTACGTATTATGAGATCTGCACTCGATTCGTGGATGGCAATGCAACACAACGGCAATCGGCCAAGAAAGTATTCTTGTCAGGGATATTCTACGAGTCACTAATCTCCATTATTTTAATATCTATTTTCTACTATTCTACTACTTTAATCTCTTATTTAAGAGTTAGACCTGTAAAGTAAATCAGTTTAATGGTGTTTCTACTTGACCAGTGATGGTCTTTTTATTTAAGTATGAATATGTTGACCTGTCTAAATGAGTGGCAATTATTTTAGTTTAGTAATTCCTATTTGATTTATACAATTCTCTAAGCATTCGCAGTTAATGTATCCGTTGACTTGAGAGAAGTGTGTTAAAAAAATAACATCATAAATTCACATTTACAAGTAATTGCATCCACAAGATTTTCATTATAATGTCGTTTTTCTGGCTCGATAAGTCGCTGATAGCAAGTTTCACATCATCTCGCTAGTGTTTAAAATAGCATATTTATAATCAGGACTGTTTTCAGTATTTATACTTCATGTGGTACAATAATAATGGAATTTTTGACACATTTGAGTGCAAAGCATTAAATATTTTAATTTTATTATATTAATAAGTATTATTTCTTACGGTTGAAAAAAAACTATTTTTTTGTATTTGTTGCAGGAACAGTATGGGCAAAGGAAGGTTATCTGGTGAACAAGAGCAATGGCTGCAAATACGAATGTCTTAAATTGGGAGATAACGATTATTGCCTGAGGGAATGCAGACAGCAGTACGGAAAAGGGAGTGGCGGCTATTGCTACGCTTTTGCGTGCTGGTGCACACACTTGTACGAACAAGCAGTTGTATGGCCCCTTCCTAATAAAAAATGCAGCGGAAAATAATGGCAACGACTTTTTATTGTCCACCAACAGAAATATTGTAACGCTTCTTAATTTCAATTAAATGAAATAAAATGTTATACCTTCATTTAAAATATCTTTATTATGCGATATACAGTTTACAGAATACAGAAATATTATGAATATTTTTCGCACGAAATCATGTAACTTTTAATTATAAAAAATAAGCAGTAGTAGTACATAAATAAATTAAAATTATGNCTTGTTTTTTCATATATGACTTAAATCGAAATTTATATTTACAGAAATATTTCGTTGAAAAATTATAAAACTTCGAATAAACTCATTCTAGTGTTTTCAAAATTAGAACGATTTGTATTAAATTGATCGAAATGCCATAAATTCTATTAAAGTTGAATTATTTACGTATTATGAGATCTGCACTCGATTTGTTGATGGCAATGCAACACAACGGCAATCTGCCAAGAAAGTATTCTTCTCAGGGAAATATTTTGCGAGTGACTAATCTCCATTATTTTAATATCTATTTTCTACTATTCTACTACTTTAATCTCTTATTTAAGAGTTAGACCTGTAAAGTAAATCAGTTTAATGGTGTTCTACTTGACCAGTGATGGTCTTTTTATTTAAGTATAAATATGTTGACCTGTCTAAATGAGTGGCAATTATTACAGTTTAGTAATTCCTATTTGATATATTTAGAATTCTCTAAGAATTTGCAGTCAATCTATTTGTTAACTCGAGAGAAGTGAGTTAAAAGAATAACATCATAAATTCAGATTTACAAGAAATTGCATCCACAAGATTTTTATTATAATGTCGTTTTCCTGGCTCGATAAGTCGCTGATAGCAAGTGACTCATCATCTTGATAGTGTTTAAAATAGCATATTTATAATCAGGACTGTTTTCAGTTTTTATACTTCATGTGGTACAATAATAATGGAATTTTTGACACATTTGAGTGCAAAGCATTAAATATTTTAATTTTATTGTATTAATAAGTATTACTTCTTACGGTTGAAGAAGACAATTTTTTTGTATTTGTTGCAGGAACAGTCTGGGCGAAGGAAGGTTATCTGGTGAACTCGTACACGGGCTGCAAATACGAATGCCTTAAATTGGGAGATAACGATTATTGCCTGAGGGAATGCAGACAGCAGTACGGAAAAAAGAGTGGCGGCTATTGCTACGCTTTTGCGTGCTGGTGCACACACTTGTACGAACNAATAAGTAATTAAGAACAAGCGCGTATCAAAATGAACTCAGATGTGTTACGCTGCATTTATATATACACAAGAAATCAGTAAATGTTAGAATTTATTTATTACTAATTAATGTTTCAAGAATATTCTTTGAATGTATGATCTAAATGGGTCATATATTCCAGGTGCAGACTCTCCATTCACATATGTGAAACCAGAGAATTCACCCTAATTAGAAAATTTTAAATAAATTCGAAAAGTCAACGGTAATATAATTATATAGTGGTTAATGAACAGTTACGTTTCGTTAGAACTTTTTATTATCGATCTTAAATTTTATATACACCGCATGAGATGTGTAATCAGCCAGTTTTATTTAGTGTCAAGATCAATTCTCAGAACATACGTTCTGTCAGAAACTATTATACTTACAATGAATACAGACAAATAAACCAAGAAATAATTTTTCAAAAAGTGCTATAAAACATTTGTCTTAAAAATTCATTGGATATATTTATAAATAGCTCCTATTCTACACAGCTATGTTCTGTGCTCACTAGAATGATAAACCGCTCTACAACAAAAACGTTTATCGTATTTCAAACAATCATTTACGAAGTATTCGTCTAAAAATTCTCCACCACTATTTCTAATCGTAAATTCAAGCAACATTGAATCTTTCTAAAAGAGGGTTACAACTCTACGTTCCCGTCTAACAATCAATTTTCCGGTTGCATTCTTCCTTTGGAAACTTTGGAAATGCCTTTAAAAGCTTGGTATAATGTAACGTGAAAGATACAAATTTGAAAAATGATCAGAACTATATTAAAGAAACAATGACAACGACCAGACTTCTTAGAATTAAAGAGTATATCCCTAAAATAAAAAACTTAATTCAAATAACAAATCAAAATCATCAATCAAATAAAATAACCAAAGAAACAACTTACTTTATTCGTTTTAATTTTTCAGTAATCCACAGTAATGAAATAGTCAGCGAGAACAGCAAGAAAACTTGTACCATGAATATAATATCGAATTCAGTGAAGCGATATTCACTTTTGATGAACAATATAATTTTGATCACAGATAAAATAGTGGTGACAGCATACTGGAAAAAGATTTTAATGAAATTAGTTTTCCTTAGTTGAATATATATTTCATATTGAAAAAACATGCTTTTAATGTCTGTGCAGTGTTCATCATCCATATAGTTTTTCTTTGGAAATAAAGGGGTGGCTCACTCCTATGTC
>NW_019384773.1:467055-487015 GCF_000671375.1 Centruroides sculpturatus
ACCAACTCATTAAACTTTGAACTTCTATATGGTTTATACTAAACCATAATTTCTTTGAAATAATATTTATTTAACTGATAAACTATAATTAAAGATATTAAATTTATAAAATGAAACTCTGATTATACACATTTTCATATTTTTAATTATGAACTCATATAATAATTTGAATCGAGGTGAGATATCAATAAACTTTAAGGATAAATTTTACAACAATAAGGTAAATTATTTTAAAAACAGCTTAAATACAGTAGAGCGTCGTTTATCCGAATGTCGGTTATCCGAAACGTCGGTTATCCGAAAGAATTCCAGTCGGCAAATTTAAATTTTCGCTAGTGCTGTGGCGCTGCAATATTTGGCTATATCTTGAACTACTCCAATATTTTTTTGTTGAAGTGTGTGATTTAGCTGGCAGCACTGGCACTTTTGTGTGGTGTTTTTCTGAGCACTGTGTGTGATGCTGAACCGAACGTTTTTGATACTAGATCAACTTCTAAAGTATATATATTCTTTTGGTTTTTATATTTTTCAATATATTTATTTTGCTTGTACAAAATAAAAAAATAAATTTTAACGATACAGTAGTTACGATTATTATTTTAAAAAGTTTGCGTTAGGCTTAACATCGACGAAAATTCAACGCGAAGCGACACGCAACGGAGAAGAATTTCAACACGGAATAGATTAATATATTTTTCGTACATAATCGATTATCCGAAAAATAAGTTATCCGAACAACCCCAGTCCCCAATTGATTCGGATAAACGACGCTCTACTGTATTTAAAAGTGAGACATCTGACTTTGTTTTACAGAACTAAGTGCATCAAAATTGATCTCGACTGATGTTGTCGCTACACGAAAGCAGTTTTTCAAATAAACATCAGTAATTCTTGATTTCATTTGTGATTTGATGTACTTTATGCGATTAAAAGCTGTTCACACGCATAAGTGTTTTCAAATAGCGAAACCATCGACAGAGCATGTGTTTAAAACGCAGGATATTTATTCTTGTCCAAGTACGTTTCATAGAACGCTTCCAAACCAAGTTGATGGAATTTTTTCAACGTTTTAGGGTTTACTTACTTATAGAATGGATGTGGTAGACAGACTACTGGTTAAAGTAGTTTGAACTGTAATTATAAATGTGTTAAATATGTATTTTAACGTCGATTGCGAAATCTCTCCAGATGCATTACCGATAATAAGACGAAACTACAGAATAACATGGAACTTTGTATAGCTAAACTGAAAGTAGTTACGAGTATGAGCCCGATAGCAATGCAAGCTTCCCGAAAACGCTGAAGACCACAGAACATATATAGCGTAATATTTGAAATAGCTAAAAATCTATGAATTTTTCCAAAAATGAGAGATATTTCAAATTTCTCTTAGCTATAATTTAAAAATACATGACATGAATAACTCAAGACGTAACGTTCTTTTGGTGATATGTACAATAAAGTTAACATTTACGTTCATTTGACCTAGCTCCGCGGGCCTCGTGTTGGCCATCCCTGATTTAGATGAAACAAAACAAAAAGATAGCCTGATTAAAAAAATGTTAAAAGGAAAAAAACACAAAGGTTTAAAAAAAAACAACAGTCAAACTCATATTCTATCAGACAATTGTTAAACAAAGAAAGTCATAAAAAATGGAATATACAGTAGCGCGTCGTTTATCCGAAAGCTGGTTATCCGAAACGTCCGTTATCCGAAAGCATTCCAGTCGGCAAATTTAAATTTTCGCTAGTGCTGTGGCGCTGCAATCTTCGGCTATTTCTCGGGCTACTCAAATATTTTACGTTTTTGATACTAAATTAACATCTGAAGTATAATTTTTAATTGTTTTTATATTTTTCAATNTTAGTGCGTTCTCTTGTTAATTTAATAATTATATAAAGATCAGCCAATATTTTATTAATTTTATTTTTATAATTTTGAAGAAAAGAAACATTGACACGATGGAAATAATAGCTTATTTCGTTTGGTTAATTTATAAAGTTGTATAAAGTAACATCAAAGAATAAGCGATACGTGCAGAGACAAACAAAAGTGCGCAATAATCATAAAATTTTTTTCATATTTTAATACAATTTATAACAACTGATTGTTTTGGTCTTAATTTCCAAATTTATTTGCAATTGCAACAAATCGCTTTATTTTTATTGAAGAATTGACTTTGAACGAAAAAAACATTTTTTAATTACAGACTTTTTTCTGTTGAGTTTCATCAATAATTTTATACATTAAGTTATTCATAAATAAAATAATGTATAAACTGACTTCATCCATTTTATACGAACTGCTTCCATGGCAACTTGACACGTAAATCCCCGCAGAGTTAAAGCTAAAATTCACCCAATTACAATTTTTCTCTACTTTAAGATATCAGTTTATCAATTTGTTTATTTAGTATCTATTGACAATAAATAAACAAAATTGCGGACAAAATCGGATAAAAGTAGAAATTGAGCTTAAGTGGGCGCCCGTTTTATTTCATTAAACTTTATTCTCTTTAAGAATTTCATTGTGATGATTTGAAAATTTCTTGTATGTTTCATTTTAAGAAAAAAGTTTTCAAGTAGTAGCAAAAGTACGACAGTTTCCATTAGCAAATCAACGATATAGTATAAGATTACTCTATTAATCTTTAAATGTTTGATACGATTTGGCAAATCTATATAGGTTTACATTAATCCTAAATAATTTGGGTTATTTAATTCCTGGATGGTTTGGAGTTTGCAGTTTACCATTACATCTTTATTTACGATGTGTATCTTATATTCAAGTGCAGTCGAACTCGGTTATAAGTAGAACTAGGGGACTGGCAAGATTTCTTCGTTATACCCTTTAATCGTTATCCTTGAAGAGCAGTGACATAACTTGGAGAATACGGGCGGCAGCTTTGGGCGCAGCCCCGCAGGTGCGAAAATTTGTAGCTACACCAATAATGTTTAGTTAAGTTCTTCTCTTAATTTTTGATGTATGAACTTTCATGAAACTGTTTCAATTTATGAAAAAATACTGAATTGAACATGATTACTTTTCCTTACCAAAAGACAGTGAATTTCTTATATCCATTCATCAGGTTTGTTCGGCTGTTCGGAATACAAATATTGAAACAGAATGATGGCCCAGTCGATAGTAAAGGTTAAACTAATTCTAATAACTTTTACTTAAATGCGATATTTAAGAAAATCTATTTTCCACGTAGTTTATACGATTTGTTGAAAAAATATAAACACTTTATCATCACATAAAAGCAATTATTTTATCATTTTACGAGAATTTTAGGACGCAATTAAAAAAAAATTATAGACCTATAAATTCCCACTGTTGTGTTTGTGACCGTCTGTTTGTCTTCTTTAAATCTCAAAAACAGAGTAAGAAAAATAAAACATGAGGCAAAGTGGGGAAATCCTAGTGCCAGGAGTTCCCGATTAACAGTATATGAATTTCTGAGACAAATCGAAAAACACGTTATTTTACTTTGAATGTATTCCTCTGAAAAGTGTTAGATAGATGACCTGCACAACTCTACTGTTAAAAAAACATATGATGTACAGAAAGAAGACACTACTAATTTCAGGTGGAAAGAATAGATTTTATATTAAATTAAATAAAAGAAAAATATGATTAAAAATTACAGCCCGGAATTCTGATTACGTCACAATAAATAGTTTAATCAATCAAGTCTTTCAGACGTTAACTTTCACAACTTCACGGGGTCATCACAACCTGTCTAACAAGGATCACTTCTGAAATATTAATATTCGGCTGCGAATGGTACAGTTCCTAAGAGTTAATATTAAGGAAGAAATGATATCTTAAATTCTCTAAGATATTATATGGCTATTTTAATNTTTTTAACGATACAATAGTCTTCGTTAGGCTTAACATCGACGAAAATTCAACGCAAAGCGACACGCAACAAGGAGAAATTTCAACATGGGATAAATTAATATATTTTTTCGTATATGATTCGTTATCCGAAAAATAAGTTATCCGAACCACACCAGTCCCGAATTGATTCGGATAAACGACGCTCTACTGTATGTTTAAAAAGTAAACAACAAACATGTACTTTGTCTGGAGCAATAGTTCACAATCAAATCTCCAACAACTGTTGGATGACGTCAGTTTATACATTATTTTATTTCTAAGTAATATAATGTATAAAAGTATTGATGAAACTCAGCAGGTTTTCTCTGTAATTAAAGAAATGTTTTCTTCGTTCAAAGTCATAAATTCTTCAATAAAAATCAAGCAATTCGTTGCAATTGCGAATAAATTAGGAAATTAAGATCAAAACAGTCAGTAGTTAAAAATTGTATTAAAATATAAAGAAAATTTTATGATTATTGAGCACATTTGTTTGTCTCTGTACGTATTATTATCCGTTGATGTTATTTTATAAACATTACAAATGAACCAAACGAAATAAGCTGCTATTGCCATCGTATTAATGTTGTTTTTAATCTTATTTTTTAATTTGGCTGCTAGCATAACACCATGCTCACTGAAAACTTTTCTGTATTTTTCAAATGTTCCCTTAATATAGGGGGACGACGTATATGTAGTGTTCTCATTCTTATTTTTAACATTGAATCTGTTTTTTTATAAATGCATTTATCCACTTTTTTAGTAATCTCTTGGATAGTCGTTCAAGATGAAGGATGATTAACTCATTTTTTTGTTTTTCTCTTTCTTCTGCCTTAGATGTTCTGTTCCAAATCTTTGATAGTGCTGTTNCTCTAAGATATTATATGGCTATTTTAATTGCTCACTACTTGATGGATGAAATTGCCTTATTTCGTAATTTCCGACTACCGCGATAAACGTAACAATAGTAAACTGATATAACCAAACACATTTTATGCTTTTCGTTAATCAAAAGTAAACAAAAATTCCGAGTAAGAAATCGAAAACTCGGCAGGAAAATTATGAGATTACAAAAATTTAAGAAGGAAAGTTTACATATTCTTTACAATAACTTTTATAATATAGAGTAGAAGGTGGTATTATGGAACCCCAATTACATTTTAGTGAATTGTAAACAAGGTATCATAACTACACCCACATTTTTTGTGCGAAAAGTACTGGTAACTAGTAAACTAAATGTTCCTAATTGGATTTTTCGCTAGTGTAATTATAAGTATGGTTTTTGAAGGCTTTTGTACAAAAAGTCCGAAAGTAGGCTTAGAGAAAATCGGGTGGTAATATGGAACCTTACTGTATATTTTCAAAAAAATGCTTTAATGTAGCCAAAAACAAATAGGAAAGGACAAAAAATGTTAAATAATTACAAAATTATTTACTCCAATGTATTTTATCGCAAAAATGCTTTTATAATAGAAAAATATGACCTCCATCAACAATATATATTCCAGCAGCTCTTTTTCGATATTCTCAGGAAGAATTGGCTTTCTACCTAGTGTCTTTTTCACAAATTGCTCTGGAGGAATGTCTGCTTGCAAATAGAAAGTTCGGAGGAGTTGAGTTCCATATTACTGTAAAAGCACCAATGGGGTCCGTATTTCACGCATCGCCATCTCGAATTAACTTATGTCTGTCAAGACCAAAATTTAAAAAACGTGAACATCACACAGATTAATATGTACCCCTAAGTCTCTGGAACAGAATACATGCACCAGTGAACCTACAACTACACGATTTATATTTTAAAAATAATTAAATTCACTTAGCATTCAAAACTTGCGAATTTAAAAAAACAAATTTGCTGATTAAATGCGGACAACCGTTTTACTTCAGTTAAACGGGTTTTCCCCTTGCTATGGATGTCTGCCTAATTCAGTTCAGCCACATTCTGCTACAGTTCGCCTTTATTATCAGTTCGAAATGGGGTGGTTCCATAATACCCGCAGTATTCCATAACTCCTTCTCCTCTACTGTATAATTTGAAATATTTTGATAAAAATAGCGTTCCGACATGTGGTGCAGTGGCGTCAGAAGATACAGTGAATTACAAATACGCTTGTCCAGCATCTTGACCTGACGGAGTAGCGACATCTCGTAATAAAAAAAACAGAACTGTGAATACGGCATCGTTCCGTAATTATCCGCTAATTATGCTATGTAGATGGCCCCAGTTTAAATCTGCGCTATTGTTGAAGTACAGTTATCTGTAAACAAAAGTATTAGTATTACCCGTATACATTACATTAGCATTCAAAAATACGCACTAATACTTACATTAAAAATTCTAATAACGTTTCTAAGAACACCAAAATAGAAAATAAGAAGAATATAAAGACATGTAAAAAGTATCGATAAAATCTTTCTCATATAAGAATTATCGACGTGTTTCTCGAAATATCCTATCAGATGACGAAAGTATAGATGATGATTTAGATAAAACAAAACAAAAATATTACCTGATTAAAAAAATGTTTAAAGAAAAAAAACACAAAGGTTTTAAAAAAACAACAGTCAAACTCATATTCTATCACACAATTGTTAAACAAGGAAAGTCATAAAAAATAAAATATATGTTTAGAAAGTAAACTACAAACGTGTACTTTGTCTCGAGCAAAAGTTCACAATCAAATCTCCAACAACTGTTGAATGACGTCAGTTTATACATTATTTTATTTCTAAATAAAANACAGACCTCAGAAAAATACTTTATGAGAGCTTTTATACTTTTATAAAGCTGTCTATAATGAAAATTAATTAACCAAGGATTTTTTTGCCCTGCCAGGGTGTGGCCGAATTATCCGGAGTGCCGGGTTATCGAGAGCCGAGTTTTCGAGGTTCTACTGTATTAATTTACAAAATAAATTGCCTGCGAGAGACTTATGTTGCTATGCTGCAAAGTTACGTTTAAAAATGATTGCTTTGGAACAGTTGCTTGTTTCCATGTGTATTAAATAAAGCAGTTAATGTTATGTGTTATTAGACACACATCAGATGTTATTAATAACTAAGACACAATTATAATAAACCGCTACTTGCTGTGTTTATTTATTTGTTTTAGTAAAAAAAAAAATTATTTTTGAAGTGACTGTTTATTTAACTTATTTCTTTATTTCAACTCTTGCTATTATATTAACGCATACTAAGTTATCTCGATTATATATATATATAATCGAAATGACTTGATGATAATAATATTAAACGCAGAGCCCAAACGGTCAAGAGTTAAAAGTTGAAATTTGGTACACAGAGTACGTCATGAGAATGTAGAATAAAAAAAATTGTTTGGACATTGTTTCTTGCGGGGGAAAAGGGAGAGAGTGAACGATAATTTCGAAAAACACGGCTTCTACTGTACTATTTTAGATACGGTTTTTTGCGTTTTCGCGAAAAATCGGACATATTTTTAGACCCATTTATGAATTCTTTAATTAGTTTCGAAAGAGAAAAGAGCTAATTCATGAATTCGGTGATAACAAATAATATTAGCTATAATTCAATAATCTTATTCTTCGCTATCGTTACGTTTTCTCCGAGTAACGCCGCACTCATTCATTAGTTAATATACAGTATATTTTTAACACAAAGGCCTACTACTGTCCGATTGCATAGCACCAATGGCTACGTGTAGTATTGTAAAATATCTTTACGTCTGTAACATCTTAATAGGGACAGTTTTCCTTAGAATGTCCTCCCAGAAAACAACCCTTTGGCACATCGGTACGTGTAGCGTTGTAATATACAAACAAACACAATTGACAGTGATGTTTCTTTATTTCCTTTTATGGTAATTTTCGTAAAAAATGGAACCTGAGTTATGTTTATAATAATATGTAACTAATTTAAACCGAACGTTTTACTCATGTTCAGTTATTTCTTTATCGTGTAAACAACAGTTGTATGTTAATTATCCTGCAAACAATAGATGCACATTTAAATACAGTTAAATCTTTACGTTTTCATTATACTTTGTAGTAGGAAGACAACACGTTCAACATTTCGCACACTAAAATTTAATTTAATTATTTTCATTTTTAAAATGTCATTAAACTTATCTAATTACCACTTACCCGCATTTCTATAATATGATTCCAAATATTTATCGTATTTAAATCTGATTGTAGGCACCCAAACATGTATTTTCGTTTTTCTGACTTGATAATGTGCTGTCGAGAAACACTGCTGCTAAATTCAGTATGAGATGATCAAGCAATCATGAAAAAACTGAGTAGGGCTTTTCTCGGCATTCATGGCACTCGGATGGGAGGATAAAAGGATCAGGAAGAATGTCTGATAGCACTACTTAAAAAATAATATAAAAACAACAACATTTATGAAACTTATATTATAGCGAGCATATATTTGTATAAAGAAAACTTTTTATAAATATAGCAAACGTAATTTTTTAGCACGTAAATATTTTCAGTTCAAGAATATCATTTTCCCTCTTGTTTATCACTGATGGCACCGAAATTTTCGGAAAAAATAACTTAAATACCTATGTAAAAGTGTAGTTTGAGCGACATTCTTCAACCCAATTTACTGTACTTTTCGAGTAATCCTCCTACAAGTTTTTCATAGTTCTTATATTTCTGTTGCTTAAAAACTTTTACAACTTTTTTAAAAAACGTACATGCACTTTGTTTATCGTCATTCAATTTTTGACCAAATTGTAAATCTTGTATTAATTTTCTGATCTAATGTTCAACAAATATTCCTTTTTTCATTAAGCTTGGTTTTGAAAAATATCTGTGTAATCCGACTCAGACTCCGGTTAAAACACGAAAACCCCACTACTCCGAACTCCGACTCCTACTCCACAGCTATGGATTTTACTAACAAGTCATTTTTATATTATTAATTNGTGTAACTTCTAATTGACAATGATTTTTCGTTTTCAACAGGAACTGACATAGCAACGGTCATTTTTACAGAAAAATCGAAGGAAATTCACGCTAGACTTCAACGAATGCCGGCAAATTAAAAATGTTCGCGTTGTTGCACTATTAATTTAGAAAATAACTTGCCTCTGAAAGACTTATGTTTCTATACTGTAAAGTTACTTTAAAAATGGTTGCTTTGGAACAGTTGCTTGTTTCCATGTGTATTAAATAAAGCAGTTAATGTTATGTGTTATTAAACACACATTAGATGTTATTAATAACTAAAACATAATTATAATAAACCGATACTTGCTGTGTTTATTTATTTGTTTTAGGGAAAAACAGTTATTTTTGAAGTGACTGTTTATCTAATTTTTTCTTTATTTCAACTATTGCTATTATATTAACTCATACTACGTTATTACAGGTATTAATCTATATATATATACAGTGGTGCCTCGTACAACGTACTTAATCCGTTCCAGGTGCACGTCCGTTAAGTGAAACGTCCGTTATACGAAACGCATTTTCCCATAGAAATATATGTTAAAACATATAATTCGTTCCGCAGAATAAAATAACCGTACTGTACCATAAAAAATAAAAATGGATTATGCCGGGTAGTCAGATGTTGTGAGGAGGAGGTGGAAGAACACTTTCTTTACACATTCATACAGATACAGACTTTTTACNAAAAATATCTGTGTAATCCGACTCAGACTCCGGTTAAAACACGAAAACCCCACTACTCCGAACTCCGACTCCTACTCCACAGCTATGGATTTTACTAACAAGTCATTTTTATATTATTTATTATTACAAAGAGACATAATTTTTCAAAATATTGCAAATGTCAATCAAAAATAAAAATTTACATTAAGTTCGTCTTAACTTCAGATATATATTTAACATATGAATCCTCTCTCGCTCTCTATTGTTCTGACGAATCAATACTTCTGACTTATTTTTATTTATTCTACACCAGCTGTTACCAGCGGCTTTGCCCGCGCGGATTTTGCAAGCAAACCCCATTTATATTCAGTATTTCAACAACCATAGTAATTGTTATATAACACCCATTACTGAGAATGATGAAAATTGCAGAGAATCAAACGAACTATTTTCAATTTGATCAATTTTCTGGAACGTTTACCATCGTTCTATAATATCGTTCTATAATCGTTCTAAACCAATATGCAATAACAAATTCGAATTTAAAACGGTCCGAACATTTTTAAAATTGAAATACATATAAATATTCATAACAATGTCTGAAATATTATTAATTTAATACACCTAAGTATTCGATGAAGATTAAATCTTCTCCCTCTCCTGCCAGCGGGGGAATTTCGAAAAATCCTTTTTTAGTGTGCATTCTCATGGCATACCCTACTAAAACCCAAATAAAAACAAAAAATCGCATCTAAAATAGTACAGTAAAAGCCGTTTTTCCGGTTAAGCCTTAATCCTTTCCCTCTCCCCCTGTGGGGATTTTGAAAAATCCCTTCTCAGTGTGCGTTTTCATGACGTACTCTAACTGTGTACCAAATTTCACCACTTTAGGTTAAGCGGTTTGCTCTGGGCGATGATGAATCTGTCAGTGACTCAGTCAGGACAAGTAATTTTATATATTTAGATAAACTGCAACACTTAATAGAGAAGTTTGAAGTTGTTTAGAGAAAGATATTTAATGTTTAAATCTTTACTTTCGTTGTTTTCAAGTATCTTTGTCGATAATTACGTGAAATATTTCACGTATGCAGACTTTAGAAAAATCCTTGACAAAAGATAAGTTAGTGGTGTCGATCAAACGAGAAAATCACCAGATATTATTACATGCATCTAAACATAAAATATCTAAATGATCGTGAAGTGGTTAAAGACCTTGTTTAACTTAAAGTAAAATAAGTAATTTTTATTTTAAAAAATTTAATGACATTTCTGTATTAATTTATATATCACATAAACATTTCTGTCTTGGTACGAATTTAATTCCTTCTGCAAATAAAGTTAGAAAATGTGACCTCTCTGTTTAATGGCTCATTAATGTTGTTATAATTGGTGGAAACAGATGGATCGAGCATGCAGAATCCACGTGTACGCGTTGTACCTGTTCGCATTGGATGTGTATAAATATTGCCTTCTGCTCATGGTAACTCATTCTAAACTCGTTTAGATACCATCGAAGATGAACTCGTTGTTGATCATTACTGCTTGTTTGGCCCTGGTCGGTGAGTATGAACTTCTAATTGATGACATTGGTTGTTAATTTTTTAAATGGCATCATTTGTTAAAAAGTTATAAAATTCGCGTTATATTTGTTACATTATATTGTATTATTTTGTGGAAATGAAAACACTCACAGATTATAGCTTGTTTTTTCATATATGACATAAATCGAAATTCATATTTACAAAAATATTTCGTTGAAAAATTATAAAACTTCGAATAAACTCATTCTAGTGTTTCCAAAATTAGAACGATTTGTATTAAATTGTTCGAAATGGCATAAATTCTATTAAAGTTGAATTGTTTACGTATTATGAGATCTGCACTCGATTCGTGGATGGCAATGCAACACAACGGCAATCTGCCAAGAAAGTATTCTTGTCAGGGGGATATTCTACGAGTCACTAATCTCCATTATTTTAATCTGTATTCTCTACTACTCTACCACTTTAATCTCTTATTTAAGAGTTAGACCTGTAAAGTAAATCAGTTTAATGGCGTTTCTACTTGACCAGTGATTGTCTTTTTGTTTAAGTATAAATATGCTGGCCTGTCTAAATGAGTGGCAATTATTATAGTTTAGTAATTCCTATTTGAATTATAGAAGTCTCTAAGCATTTGCAGTCAATCTATCCGTTGACTTGAGAGATGTGAGTTAATAGAATAACATTATAAATTGAGATTTACAAGAAATTGCATCCACAAAATTTTCATTATAATGTTTTTTTTTTGGCTCGATAAGTCGCTGATAGCAAGTGACACATTTTCTCGCTAGTGTTTAAAATAGCATATTTATAATCAGAACTGTTTTCAGTTTTTATACTTCATGTGGCACAATAATAATGTAATTTTTTGACACATTTGAGTGCAAAGCATTAAATATTTTAATTTTATTGTATTAATAAGTATTATTTCTTACGGTTNTTACATACGGTGAAAAATGCAATTTACGAAAATTAGCAAAGGATGAATATAAGTTAATTTAAAAAAGTTGTATTGTCTACTAAAGAACATTTATTTAATTTTTTGTAAAGATAAATTTGTCCTGGCTGATTTTTATAAAATGTAATTCGACTGCAGTTGTTCACACTGAGACAGTGACTGAAAAGAAAAGAAACGTGGACGTTTTTTTTTCTGCTTGCAATGTGATCAATGTCATTAAATTGTTATAACAATAGTAGTAGTGGTTTGAGTGGCAATAATCACAAAATTAATTTTAGATGTCGATTAAATTAAAATTGCAAATAAAAATTTGCTGAATGGAATTATTTTAGATCACAAAATTAATTTTTTCAGTAAATTACTATCGAATAAATTAAAATTACAATAATTGTATGAAATAATATAACACCAAAACGAATTTTTTTAATTTTTATCATCAATACTAGAATTAATTATTTTTTTGATGTATATTTGTCTTAATATTCTGGTACATGACAGTTTGAAATAATATAAAACTAAAATTATTTTGAAAAGGTTTTTATTTTCGCATTAAGAGATTAAATAAGTTTATTTTATTTAAGCTTTTCCAGTTTTTTCATTCACTTTATCTAAAACATGACAAATTCCTGGTCTAATTTCTGATATTTTATAAATTAAGATTACAAATAATTTGTGGTGTATAATTTTTAACTTAATTTTTCAACTTATAAATTATTTTCACATCAAAAATTTCTTGGGTAAATTAAAATTATGTGTAATTTTATTCTCAAATGTTTTAGTTTTCATAAAATATCTTGAAACAATAATCATTTCAGATATAATAATTTTAGATCAAATGATCAGGAATAATAATTTTAGTATTTAGAAAACTTCTCAGTTCAGTTCATTGCTTCATATTTTATATGAAGCAATGAACTGTATTTCCAAGCATGGGACACATTGACCGCATCATTAGCGTTAAGGCAATTTGTGCGTAACCCGGCTTTGTAAATTTCCAGTGCCTCCAGATTTTGTAGGTGTTCCACCCGGTGAGAAACTTTGATCAGTTCGGCCTCATGTAGGTCAGCTCTTATGCCGAGTTCAGTGGCATATGTTGATAGGGCGGTGGTGTGCCTTTTATTAACGATGTCGTATTTGTGTTCCTGCAATCTTTTATTCAAAGAGCGTTTTGTGGACCCAATATAAACTAATTCCCTTTGAAACCTGTTGTCCCATAATTTCATGCTCTTTCACTTGAAATGCTTCAAAATCTATTAGGATCGCATTCTGTAATTTTATATATATAAAAATTAGCATTAGTATAATTTTATATATATAAAAATTAGCATTAGTATTATTTTATATTTAATTAGAAAATAACGAAAAAGTTTCATACATAAATATCTTTTACTAACCATATTGAATGTTTATTGATATACCAAACGTCTTGTTTTCCTATTTTTGATATTATAACACGATTATATTCAATTATTTCATCCATTTTATCAAATTGTTAATGTGAAATCTGTAAAAATATAAATCTTAAAATTTATATTGTAATTGAATTGAAATGAAAGTTATGTTTTTAAAATTGAAAAAATTTAGTTACTAAAATTAAATGAAAGTAAAAAAGTATAAAGTATAAGAATTTAACTCAAATTGTACAGTAGCAATGATAATTATCTTAAAAAAGAGTCTTTCTTCAAATCAACTTTAAACTGTGTGTATCTAACAAATTCATTAATCTTTGAATTACTNTGAATAATTCTGGCTAGAGGGAATAGCGGCTCTATTTCTGGGTCGGATGAGTATACCGCTAAGGCGGTGTTGTTTCTATGATGTAGGATGTCCGCTGTGTGTTCCTTGATTCTAGTTATTACCGTATTAACCCGAATATAACGCGATATTTTTCGACCATTTATTTTCCGTTAAAAAATCGACTCACGCTAAATTCGGGGTTTAAGTAATGGAATGTAATATAAACAAGGACATTTTCCTACAGAGGTTGCCTGTGTTATTAGCTATACAGTAGAGCGTCGTTTATCCGAAACGTCTGTTATCTGAAAGCATTCCAGTCGGCAAATTTAAATTTTCACTAGTGCTGTGGCGCTGCAATCTTCGGATATTTCTTGGGTTACTCAAATATTTTACGTTTTTGATACTAAATTAACATCTGAAGTATATTTTTTTTATTGTTTTTATATTTTTCAATAAATTTATTTTGTTTGTACAAAATAAAAAAATAATTTTTAACGATACAATAGTTTTCGTTAGGCTTAACATCGACGAAAATTCAGCGCGAAGCGACACGCAACGGAGAGAAATTTCAACATGGGATAAATTAATATATTTTTTCGTACACGATTCGTTATCCGAAAAATAAGTTATCTGAACCACCCCAGTTCCCAATTAATTCGGATAAACGACGCTCTACTGTATGTTAGATTGTGATAAACTCTTATGTAAATTAATTTTTTAAAATATAATTCAAAGGTAAACAGAAATTCCGAGTAAGAGATCGAAAATTCGGCAGGAAAATTCTTAGATTACAAAGATTTAAGAAGGAAAGTTTACATATTCTTTACAATAACTTTTATAATAAACTGTATAATTTGAAATATTTTGATAAAAATAACGAACAATAATCATCTTTTAAAGCTACAACATACGCATTGAATATCAGACAAAAGACAAATTTGCCGTTCAAGAAACGAACAGTAGCAAATGTTGTTTGTTATAAATTAATTCTGACTGAAGTCTATTTACACCAATTGCGTTCCGACACGTGGTTCGGGGGCGTCACAACACACAGTAAATTACAATTACGCTTGTCGAACTTCTTGACCTGACGAAGTAGCGACATCTCGTGGTAGAATACAAAACTGTAAATACGGTATCGTTCCGTAATTATCCGCTAGTTATGCTATGTAGATGGCCTGGTTATGCTATGTAGTATTACCGTATACATTACATTAGCATTCAAAAATACGCACTAATACTTACATTAAAAATTTTAATAACGTCTCTAAGAACACCGAAAGAGAAAGAAAGAAGAATATGATGAGATGTGAAAAGTATCGATAAAATCTGTCTCTTGTAAAAATAATCGACGTGTTCCTCAAAATATGCATCAGATGACGAAAGTATAAATGATGATTTAGATAAAACAAAACAAGAAGATAGCCTGATAAAAAAAATGTTGAAAGAAAGAAAACACAAAAGTTTTAGAAGAAAAAAAAACAACAAACTCATATTCTATCAGACAATTTTTGATGGAATTTCCGCAACGTTTTGGGATTACTTACTTATAGAATGGATGTGGTAGACAGACTACTTGGTTAAAGTAGTTTGAACTGAAATTATAAATGTGTTAAATACAGTAGAACCTCGATTATCCGGACTAATTGGGTATGAAGTTAGTCCGGATAAGGAAAAATTCGGATAATCGAAACAACTACTTTAATTTGTCTTTTAATGATAATACAACACGTTTTCTTTTCGATGACATATCGGTAATATTAAAAGTAAATACTGTATTTAAATCGTGATCAAATTTTCAAAAAACAAATGTTTTATTGAATTTGGACTACTACTGACCAGCGATCACAGACTAGCTGTTGTTTAAAAGGCCCTCTGGCGGCTCAATAAGACGGATTTTATAAAATAAAAAGCAGTTGAAACTGCATTTTTATGAATAAAAATTTGACAAACTATTTATCGTTTTATGACGAGTAAAATTTTTTCGTCGCGTTCTCGGCTTTTAAGTAATTCATAAACCTTCGAGGCGCGAGACCCTTCGGACCGCGAGGCATAGGTGGTGGACCACGTTGCCCACGCCTTACGCCGCCATTGGTTATAGAAATGATGTAATTTGAGTATAAATTATTTATAAATACGTATGCCAAGTTATATTTTTATTACGACGCAAAATATATTTAAGAGTTTACGACTACTGGCCGGGTGAGACGTTGTTGAAACAAAAAATGTTATGCATTCCATCACGTACATAAACAGTGTCGTAATTCGCCAAATGCATATCAGCAAATTCGTAAAATTTTTGTTTAGTTTGAACAATCCAAATAATCGAAAATCCGGATAATGGAAATCCGGATAATCAAGGTTCTACTGTATATATTTTAATGTCGATTGCAAAATCTCTCCAGATGCATTGGCGATAATAAAACGAAACTACAGAATAACATGGAACTTTGTCAAGCTGGACTGAAAGTAGTTGCGAGTATGAGCCCGATAGCAATGCAAGCTTCCCGAAAACGCCGAAGACCACAGAACATATATAGCGTGATATTTGAAATAGCTAAAATTATATGAATTTTTCCAATAATGAGATATATTTCAAATTTCTCTTAGCTATAATTTGAAAATACACGACATGAATAACTCATGACGTAATGTTATTTTGGTAATATGTACAATAAAGTTAACATTTACGTTCATTTGACCTAGCTCCGCGGGCCTCGTGTTGGCCATCCCTGATTTAAATGAAACAAAACAAAAAGATAGCCTGATTAAAAAATGTTGAAAGAAAGAAAACACAAAGGTTTAAAAAAACATTCAAACTCATATTCTATCAGACAATTGTTAAACAAAGAAAGTCATAAAAAATGAAATATATGTTTAAAAAGTAAACGACAAACGTGTACTTTGTCTCGAGGAAAAGTTCACAATCAAATCTCCAACAACTGTTGAATGACGTCAGTTTATACATTATTTTATTTCTAAATAAAATAATGTGAAAAGTATTGATGAAACTCAACAGGTTTTCTCTGTAATTAAAAAAATGTTTTCTTCGTTCAAAGTCATAAATTATTCAATAAAAATAAATCGACTCGTTGCAATTGCAAATAAATTAGGAAATTAAGACCAAAACAGTCAGTTGTTAAAAATTGTATTAAAATATAAAAATAATTTTATGATTATTGTGCACATTTGTTTGTCTCTGTACGTATCATTATNTACGTGTTTTAGCTGGCAACACTCATTCGACCATGAAAGGGAGCCAGTATTTAAACGAAGCTTAATTTTCTAATTTTTAACGATACAATAGCGACGATTATTATTTTAAAAAATTTTTGTTAGGCTTAACATCGATGAAAATTCAACGCAAAATAGGTTAAAAATACATTTAAAGAAAGAATTAACTGATTGCCCCTGGAAGTCGGCTTCTTATAGAAACACAGCTTCCCTATGATCAAATGTCACGGCACGCCCCTGATCAAAATGAACTCAGATGTGTTACGCTGAATTTATATATACACAAGAAATCAGTAAATATTGGAATTTACTATTAATTAATGTTTCAAGAGTATTCTTTGAATGTATGATCTAAATGGTTCATACATTCCAGGTGCCGACTCTCCACTCACATATGTGAAACCAGAGAATTCACCCTAATTAGAAAATTTGAAATAAATTCTAAAATTCAATGAAAATATATTAATGATTCAACAGTATTTTTTGAATGTATGATCTAAATGGGTCATACATTCCAGGTGCCGACTCTCCAGTCACACATGTGAAGCCAGAGAATTCATCCTAATTAGAAAATTTGAAATAAATTCGAAAAGTCAACGGTAATATAATTATATACTATACTATATAGTAGTTAATGAACAGTTTCGTTTCGTTAGAACCTTTTATAATAGATCTTAAATTTCATATACACTTCGTCAAATGTGTAATCTGCCAGTTTTATTTATTTAGTGTGGAGATAATTTGTCAGTACAAACGTTCTATGAGAAACTATTATCCTTACGGTGAATACAGACAAATAAACCACCAAATAATTTTTAAATAAGTGCTATAAAACATTTGTCTTAAAAATTAATCAGATACATTTATAAAAAGCTCCTATGCTACATTAGAGCTATGTATAGTACTGTGCTTACTAGAATGATAAAACGCTACAAGAAATCGTTTGTCAAATTTCAAACAATCATTTAAAAAGTAATCGTCTAAAAATTCTCCACAACTATTTCGAATCGTAAATTGAACCAACATTTTCTCTTTCTAAAACAGGGTTACAACTCTACGTTACCGTCTAACAATTAATTTACCGGTTGCATTCTTCCTTTGGAAAGTTTGGAAATACCTTTAAAAGCCTTGTATAATGTAACGTGAAAGATACAAACTTGAAAAATTATCAGAACTATATTAAAGAAACGGTGACAACGACCAGACTTCTTAGAATTAAAAAGTATATCCCTAAAATAAAAAAATGTTAATTTAAATAATAAATTAAAATCATCAATCAAAAAACAAAGATTGTAGTGATATCGGACCTCCTCGCCATTCCTCTCCTGCGGTTTCGTCGGAACGCATGCGTCCCATCCATACATGGTGACAGAAGGGCCATAAATCCTGAAGGAGAAAACGCGGGAAGCGGGAGAAGGAGAGAGTTATTCGGGACACGAGAAGGAGAGGGTGTATGAAGTAGCGGGCCCTGAGAGTAAAATAAAGTTTTTTTTCCTGTAGAGATTTTCTCCTATCGGCTGCGCCAATGTAGGAAACCCGTTCTTAATCAGCGAATTTCGCCTCGTCGGTTCGTTTCACAAATTAACCAGTCCAATNTAGTTTTCATACGTAAATTGCTTTAAATTTATATCTAAAAACTTAATAATTGAATCGAAATAAGATGACCTTCAAATATGTCTATAATAAAAACCTATAGTTAGAATGTATGGTAGATGTTTTATTTTATCGTTAAATTCGTTTTAACAGTTGTTACGAAACAGTATGATGTAGTAAGAATATTTTTTATAGCTAAATTATATCAAAACAGTTTTCTTTTCAAGTATTTTTATATACAGTCGACCCCCCCTATAACACTGTTGATTTTTCCATTTTATATGAATTCCGTGTTGTACGAGTCACTTAGATTTTACAAATACGTGAGCCGTTCACAGCCCGGCTCACGTATTTGTAAAATCTAAGTGACTCGTACAACATGGANTTAAGTTTTAGTTATTATATATTTTAAAAATTGAATAATTATTATTCATTTAAACTTACTTTTTCAGATTAAAAAAAAAGCAAAAAGAATTCTCACTGCGTAGTTTTAGTAATGTCAGACTACTACTGTCAATGAAAGCTTATTAAGTATCGCGATATCCCATGATCCTTGTATGTACTGTACTGTACATTCCGGACTTTGATATCATATGTTGTTATCAGCTCGTTTTTCAGATGAATAAACTCAGTTTAACTGTATCTGTTAGTAATATCGCTGGTTAATATCATGCGCTTGGTTAATTTATATTAGATTGGACACTCGGTGTGATAAATCATTACGTAAGATAACCTTTGTAGTTATATAAATCAAATACTATACTAATAGAGAACATTAAAACGAAAACCATTCGGTTATTTTAGCCTACCATTGTCACGTTTATCGCGGTACGAAATGGCAGTTCCATTGTCAAATAAACACTAAAATATATCTTCAATTTTTTCAGATATCATATCTTTTCCTAATGTCAACTCTAAGAAACTTTACCATTCGCTGCCGAATATCAAAAGATAATCTACCAACCAATCAAATTTCACGAAAAAAAAGGCACGCCTTAAAACACATTTTGTGCTCGCCGGTAATTTTATTATTCGAATGCCACTATGCTGTTGGTCCGATAGAAAGAAGGAACTGTCGCGGAAGGGGGTCGAAGTAATTCGACCAAAAGTAGTCGTTGACCTCCTCCCGGAAAAAAAAAAGATGGTCAACGACTATTAATTAATACCGGTGTATTATTAATATTTGAAAAGTGATCCGTGTTGGATAGGTTGTGATGACACTTAATCGAATTTGCTAAACTTAACGTTCGAAAGACTTCATATAATTTGTTTACATAAAAGAAATCTTGTAAAAATGAGAGAATAGCAAAGTTGCGACCGAAGTTTTTATCTCTCAAACGTGAACGTCGAACGTCGAGCGCCACTTACAAGATAGCGGCGCTCGACGTTCGACGTTCACGTTTGA
>NW_019384773.1:489775-504825 GCF_000671375.1 Centruroides sculpturatus
CCGAAGTTTTCATCTGTAAAACGTGAACGTCGAACGTCGAGCGCCACTTACAAGATAGCGGCGCTCGACGTTCGACGTTCACGTTTGAGAGATGAAAACTTCGGCCGCAACCTCTCTAATAATTGCTTTTATGTGATAATAGATTGTTTATATTTTGACAACAGATTGTATCAAGTACATGGGAAGTACGTTCTCGTAAATATTGCGTTTATAGAAAAATAATTTGGCTGTAATTTGAAAAAATTGTAGCCTATAAATTTCACTTGTCTGGCTGTCCTTCCTTAATCTTGAGAACGGAGTTACTTAGATAAAAGTCGAGACCAGATATGGAAATCTTAGGGGCAGAAGGCCCGATTAACTAAAGAAGAATTTCGATGCAAATCGTTATTTTCAATTAAAAAATTTCCCCTGAAAAGAGTTAGATAGATAACCAGCACGATTCTATTGTTAACAGGAAAAGTATGATGTACAGAAGCAAGACCACCACTCAATATTTGTTTGTTTAAGTTATGGCAATGCAACACTTGGGCGATCTGCCTAGAGGGGATGCCTTCCGGGAGGTCTTTTTAAGGGAAACTGGTCCCTACTTAGACGTTACAGACGTAGAGAAAACCCGGAAAACTCCACGTGGCCAGCCCGTCCTAGTGAGGCGCGAAAATCTACCACCGAACTCCCACAGCTGATTGCAGAGACGGAGTTTACGTTAAACGACGTTTATCAACAGTAAGTCTGTATGTGGTCTGAGATGCAAGAGACTGCTTGGTGGATACATAGTTGTTTGGTGATTTGAAGAAAATTGTCCATATTCATAGGCTGAACCGCGGTTTAAAATGCGTTGCAAAGACGACGATCGTCTATTTCTGACTTCGGCAAAACATTGGCTCTTACTTACTTCGCTATTACTCCCCTCTTTTAGGAGTCGTTCGGCCAATCGGGTTATTTGTTTGTGACGTCGGAAATGGTCGCCAGCTATATTCCGAAAGCTTCCAGAAATAAAATCTTAAAGCCGTCAAAACCATTGTTCGGCAATTAATGACAATCCTTTTCCATTTCGATATTTAATTTCGTCGCCAATATGGTTTAAAATATGAGCAAATCTATATTTAGAAAATTTATACCGTCTTCGGAATAGATTTTTAAGGAATTATTTCGACATCTTATTTCTGTCGAAATGAATAATTTTAAATATTTTATTATTAATATTATATATATATATATGTTACAGTCAAAACCCGTTTTTAGTTAGAACGCGTTTTAACTAGTTTAAACTAGTTTATACTAAATGTCTTTGTTAAAACCCGTTTTGTCTAGTTAAAATTAGTTTTAACTCAAATTCATTTTTGACTAGCAGTAAATTCTAGTTTCAACTAGACAAAACGGGTTTGTCTAATTACTGTACATGTTTTGATTTTAGTTAAAACTAATTTTAGCTACATAAATATGTTTGGGGGAAATAAATAAAGTTATGTATAGTGATTCGGCGGAAGATGCCTAACATTTTGCTTATGAAGGAAATTACAGCGCTAATTTGGGTTTAGGAGCCCTCTAATGAAAATATCATATTCTGGAGTATGTTTTTCAAATAAAACTTTGGAGTTTATTTTAAAAAATTGTATACTGTGTTTGCAATGACGACTTTTTCACTGTCTGGCATTTTAAGCATCTCACCCCAAGTATCTGGGTGAGATGCCAAATGCCATTAGGGTAAGATAACAAATATAATTGCTTAAAATTAATTTTTGAATTTCTTAATTAAATGTAATTTATTGCATATGTAGTACAAAGTACTTCATAGTAAATATAACAGCACAGTATAAGTATTGTTAAGTTTCCGCCCGTTCTAACGTGTTCTATAGCTAGCTGAAAGCTTTTTTCAGTCCAAAAACTTTTTTGAGAAGTCCTTATATAATTTCTATGCATATCCTGCAATAAAACGAGAAAACAAAAGTTTATTAAAAATAGGCATATTGAAAATCAATTAACAAAAAATAGGCACGTTACCCCCAAAACAAATGTGGCATATTTTCCATTTGTTGGGGTAAGATGCCTAGTAGAGTCACGTGCTCCAGCATGTTCGATCGGGATCGGCGGTAGCCGACAATGGAAACTTTAGAACCTTAACTACGTCACACATTAATTGTTTTCAGCAATTTTTAATAAATTCCATTTTAACTTTTAGTTTAAAATTATTCTAGAAACATTTCACAACAATAACTTCGTTCTTATCTAGCTTTTATTCTTCTCGGATGTAGAAAATGAAGTAACGGTAGCCAACTACAGCTTTCCGCACTCAATATTGGCCCAACGATTCATCATACAAATACATGACAATATGTGACGTCACCGTTTGAAAATATCAAAAATTAGGCGTCTTCCCCCGCTTACCATCTTACCCCGAATCACTCTATGCGTTGCAGTAAACCAGTTTTTAGTTAGGATGCGTTTTAACTAGTTAAAACTAGTTTTAACTAGACAAAACGAGTTTTAACAAAGACATTCAGTATAAACTAGTTTCAACTAGTTCTAACTAAACGCGTTCTAACTAAAAACGGGCTTTGACTGTAACATATATATATATAGATTTCTGTAATTATAAAAATTGCCTCGTTTGTTTAACAGTACAATAACTCCGAAATGCATTAACATTTTATAACCGACACGATACTAGAATTGTAAATAAATGCATCTGATTTAAATTAATTGAAGTTTTAAGTCCTCGCCCATTTGAATATCGAAATTGGAACATTTAAAACAAATTTAAAGTATTTAATTTTGTTGTTTTTACTCCGAACAATTAATTAATGAATAATTTTGTCGATTCGTACCGTTTACAACATTTATCAAAGGAGCGATATCTGTTTTTATCTAAACTTTTCCACGAACAAAGCTACCACTCGAATTGAAAAGCCATCTAAACCGTCTGTCGAGTGAGTCTAGAAAATAGGTCAAATAACTTGTTTCTGATCGCTGTCTACATTGTGGCAGGCGACAAACGCCGTCTCTGCAATAAAATTTTTCTGAACAGCGGTCTAACCGATCTGTAAACCGTCGTCGGTCTCTAAACGTTGTCTCTACAATCGGTTGCCAGTGTTCACGGTACGAACACCGCTTGGGCACTGGTGGGCTACCACCGCTTAAAGAATTGAGAACATTGTTACTATAGTTGCATCCCGGCATTGTGACGATGTCATAATAAATAATCGCTCGTTAGAATTAGTTTGGTTTATTTGGTCACGGAAACGTGACATGTGAGCGATCTGCCGAAGGGAATGCTGGACCCTATTCAGATGTTACTAACGAGAAAACTCCACAAGATCGTTTAGCTATGCCGAACCCACGACTAATTAACAGAGTTCGGTGGTTTTATCCATTCGGCTACTGGAAAGCGCTTAATAGAATTAAGAAAGTATCGTTCAGATATAAAAAAAACTCGAGTTTATTAGATGTGAAAAATTAAATACTGACTGTATAGGCTATTCACGGGTTTTCTCAGGCTTAAACACTTTCGATTCCACGCAAGCAAGAGCTATATGCTACCTGTCTCAGTAATGATATATCGCGTCTATTTCGCGGTAATTAACAAGGGTTAAGTAAATATAATTCTTACAAAAATGGATATCTTCTTTGTAAGAATTACATTTAGTTTATTTTGTTAACTTTTTTGCCAATAGATGGTGCTACGTGTAAATCAGCGGATCTAATGTACAGTACATAGAAATTAATTGATTTACAGAAATCCAATACATATTTTGGGGTGAGATGTACGACATTATTTAAGTTAGAAGTATTTGAACGTAAATACTGAGTTTCGTAGCAATTGGTCGAACGGGCAAGGAGTGTATAACGAACAAACAGACAAACATTCTCATTTGATGTAGGGATTTATTTTATTTAGTATAAATGCGACCGTGACATCGAACTAATCGACAAGCCTTATTCTAATAAAACCGAATTTTTAACGGGTTCTGGATGAAAGCATTAAATAGATTAAATAAAAATAATCTAACTAATTTTTTTTTAATTTTGAAAAATAATCNCATTATTTTATAGGTAATGGAATAGATTTTGCCATGATAGTAAAGCTATTTTTGTGTGTGTCTTTATTTTTTACTTATCCAGGTATGAAATTAAATTCATATAGTTTTTTTATATATTATATGCACAGTTTATTTTATGTACGTGTGTGTGTGTGTGTGTGTGTGTGTGTGTGTGATATCTGTAGTTGTAGATGTATGAACTTATAAAAATATGAAAATGTGTCAAAGCTTAAGAAAATTTGTTTAAAAATATAGAAGTAAACATTTTAACATTTTCACTAAATGTCAGGCTTTTTTAAACAAACTGAAAATTTTTGTACAAATTCTCTTCAGATGAATGTAGAATTTTTTCCAGAACAGAGTCAGATGAATGGCATGACTCTATTGTTAACAGGAAAAGTATGATGTACAGGGGCAAGACACTACTAAAAATCAAGAGCATAGTGCTTAGAAATCTAAAAAATAGCAGTTTAGCATTGTGACAATGTCACAATAAATAATTGTTCATTATTTGTAGAAATTTAAAAGGAGCTATAATTTATTTATTTAGCAATTTTTCCTTAAATGTAATAAATTAAATACTTAAAACAGAATATAACAACAAAATTCATTAATATAAACCGAATAAAATGCATTGTAATTTTTGCAGTTATGATGTTTCCAGTTACAAGATTATTAGAGACAAGATTTTTGGATTCTAAAGAGAATCAAATATTTCAACAGGTATTTCATAAATTATGTTTATTATATATAGAGAATGTTTTACTATTCCTCTTATAGGATGAAGGAATAATATGAGGGATATCCAGAAAATAAAGAACATTTGGCTATAAAAAGGAAAAAACAATAGAACTTTTTCCCTATCATTACTAAGTAATTAGTACAAGACTAGTTATTACTTTTTCACATAATCACCATTATGATTAAAGCAATTGTAGCATGGCACTAGCTTTTTGGATTCCTTTATCACAGACCATCACCAGTTCTTTCAGCCAGTTAGTGACAGCTTTTTTCACCTTGTCATTCATTCCAAAATGTTCCAAATCCATCTGAAAACTATTTCAGCCTGGAAAAGAGGTAAAAGCCACTGGGGCCCAGTATGGTGGATGGTCGAAAACATCTCAGTCAACTTTCTGAAGCACATTTTGAGTGGCTGCAGTAGAGTGTAGTCATGCATTATCTTCCTTGATTAAAAATTACAAATGAAGCATGAGAAAATAATGTTTAATGTGATCACCATACACTTCCATGATTTGTTTATGACTTTCTATAGGATGATATTTCTTCACATTCAGAAAATGAATAACACTTCACAATTGGCAGGATTTTTGTACACATTTTAACCCTTAACAAAACAGTAACAAGAAGCCTGCCATTATCAAAACTGTACACTTGCTAAGCTAACACATCAGAGAACAAATTGACCTTGAATCAATGGTGATAATTCGCCTACATGGAGTGCTATGTTGCAAACGTTCATTATTTTCTGGATGCCCCTTTTATAATTCTATCAGGTTGTAAAGGTGAAAATTAGACATTTAAATTTTTTCTAGAAACTACTGGAAAAAGTGTTCTAGATTATTTGATGTAGGTATATAAGTATAATAACCAAAAGCATTTCATCACACATTTGATTTGAAATAGATGCATCAGCAATGACTGACAATATAAAACTATTCTAACTAATATATCTAAAAGAACACATTCACATGCTTTTGATCTATCACTTCAAAAATAGCCACAATGCAACAAAAGCTCACAATCTCATCTGCAAGACATTTGTTAGAGAGTTCAAGTTGAACAAAGACAAATCAGCTGTTGCAATAGTGAAGAATGCAATGATCTGCATTTGTTTTGCATAATCGTGATGGAGCTGCTTCCAACCAACATCACACACAAAGAACTCTACTGTAAACACTAAGATCAAAGAACTTTGTCCAAAAATGAACCATGACATTGTACAGTACATAGAGCAAAGATGACCTTAGAGAAGCTGGCCAGTCTGGGCTCAGTGATTTTGCCTTATCTACCTTACAGCTCCAACTTCGCACTGACTGACTACCATCTAATTTGCTCCCTGCAGAATCCTATTGCCAACATACAACTCAATGATAACATCCATATGAGAATGGGGTTTTCTTTGAAAAAAGTCTCAAGTGTCAATCTGTGCTCATGGGATTGAAATATGCAGCAAAGAGGGTAAGATGCAATCAATATTGATGGTGTTACGTACCAGACTGAACTGTAATTGTTGTTGAGTTAATTGTCAATAATAAATCTGCTGCATATTTGATTGCTGCAATTAATTTTGCATGGGATATCTGTATTTTTATACCTATGGCAAAAATTTTATTAAAATTGTTTCAGAGAAGTAAAGATTAATAGTAGAATAACTATAAAAAATCTATATCCTTGCTTTCTACTAAAATGTCAGTAGATTTAGATAACATAAAATATATTTTAAAATGACTAAAATTTAAGTTATTAATAAATTTTACTTATGATTAAATTGTCCTTTATAAGAACAGTTCCTTATTTAAAACTTTTTAATGTTTTTAAGTACAAAATTTTTGTAGATAAGATAACAGAAGTTTTCTGATTGCATATCTATATTTATATGAAGATTTTCAACTTTTTCATTTCTGGTTATGGAAACTGTTTCATACCATGTGCACACACAATTTTAGTAATGCTGAGAAGGCAGGTGAAAAAGTACTAATTGTTTGCAACCCATTTCAAATCTATATATTTGTGTAATCAATGACTTAATATATTTTATCAGCATACATTTATATGTATTTTATGAAAATTTTTTCTTTATTTGAATAAAATTATAAGCCATATATATATGAAATATTCATTACTGTTTTAAAAAATTTTTTGCAAACATTTTTATAAAATATTGATAATTATGTTAGATTTTCATTAAATATACCAGGTTGGAGTAATATATTTGAAATAACAATACAGTAGAGCGTTGTTTATCCAAATCAATTGGGGACTGGGGTAGTTCGGATAACTTATTTTTCGGATAACCGATTATGTACGAAAAAATATATTAACCTATCCCATGTTGAAATTTTTCTCCGTTGCGTGTCGCTTTGCGTTGAATTTTCATCGATGTTAATCCTAATGTAAACTTTTTAAAATAATAATCGTGGCTATTGCATCGTTAAAAATTATTTTTTTATTTTGTACAAACAAAATAAATATATTGAAAAATAAAAACAAAAAAAATTATACTTTAGAAGTTAATCTAGTATCAAAAGCGTTTGATTCAGTTCTGGGAAAAACACCACACAAAAGTGTCAGTGCTGTCAGCTAAAACACACACATCAACAAAAAAATATTGGAGTAGCCCAAGATATAGCCAGAGATTGCAGCGCCACAGCACTAGCTAGCGAAAATTTAAATTTGCAGACTGGAATTCTTTCGGATAACTGACGCTCTACTGTACATTGATAAATTAATTTTATAGTAATTTGACTTACCTAATTGGTTTACAATTAAAAAGCAATGAAATCCAATATATATGTACAATTTTACTTCATTCAAATGCTTTTTTATAACCATGATGCATAATTAATGTACATCAGTAATGGAAAATTTGAAAATTAGTCAGAAAATGTCTCAGAAAATTTTACTATAAATTGTTTTACTTTTTTTCAATTTTGCTGCTAAATAAAACCTATTGAAAAAGGAATCAGGTCAAAGGATCATGATTAGTCTTAAGTTCAAAAAGCATTCCTTGTAGAGAAGTATTTAACTTATAATAATAAATTATCTAAATAAATATTCAGTTATATATTTTATAATAAAATTTATTAAGAGTAACTGAATATAATTGAGCAAGTAGGCACTTAGGCAAAGTCAAAAAATATTACAAAATTAATATAAAATTTAAATGTTTTCAAGAATGCCAAATACAAATATCATGTTTTCTTGATTCTAATGCACCACTGAGTCTAAAGTGCACCCAATTTGCAAGACATTAAAACCTGAGAAAGTTAGCTTGCAAATGTAACACATGCACTATATCACCAAACATGCAGCTGCATGAAATTTGTATATTTAAACAGCAATAAACTGTAATGTCATGTTTACAGTACTTCACAGTGTTCACTTTTCTGAATATATTCATTTATGACCGACTCTATTATCAAATATAGAAGGTCCTCTGCCTGCTTCTTGCCTGTGTTGGTGAGCTTTTTACTGAGGTCTACTTTTGTGTTTCTTGGCTCTATTGAGTGTTTTTTCCTGCTGTTTTTTGTCATTTTAGTTAGTATTTGTGTTACTGCTTAAATTTTCAGTCAGTTTTTCATTCTCAATAGGTTAGATTTTTCATTTTCACATGTTTCTCATTTGTTAGGCTTAGTAGCTCAGTTTCTGTTTTGGCTTTGCCAGGCAGAACAGTTAGTTTCTTTGATTTAATTGAGTTAAATTTACTCGATTAAATCAAAGAAACTCGTAGCTTTTCAACTTCCATTCGATTAACTTCTTGTTTCTGGCTGGCTTTTGTAAATTTTCAGTTTTTAGGGTGTTTTTCAGTTAGTTAGTCTTGTCTTAGTTTAGGTCTAAGTTAGATAGTTCTCTTTTCATAATTAGGTCTTCAGGTGTTTAGCTTCTCCTATAATTTTGGTTTTTCTCAGTCAATTAGTTTTTAAGTTTTTTGGGTTTTTCTGGTTTACTGCATTGCAGTATTTTATCTGCATTGCAATATTTTTTGGTTTTTCAGGTTTTTCTGAGTTGTTCTTCAGCCTTTTTGGTTGTAAGTTCATAGTTAGGCCTTACTAGGCCAGTTTCAACTGCCTAGCCATTTTCATAGCTTTTTGTTGTTAGTTAGTATTTTGGCATTTTTGTGGTTTCTGTTTTTTGTAGTTAGTTTTTCCTTTTGTAATTTGTTCCCTTAGTAGGTGCTTTGTTCCCACTGTTAGTTTTGTCTTTCTAGGCCACTCCATTTTAGGGTTTTTTGGTTATACTTCTTTGCAGTATTTTGGTTTTCAGTTCTCCTGTTCTTTTCCATGGTTTAAGTTATAAGTTATTAGTTTTAAGGTAGTTTAAGGGTCTTTCTAGCTAGCATGTCCATGTATTTCTGGAAACACTAGGGCTGGGAGATGTCTGAGCATGGGCTCAGACATCTCCCAGCCCTAGTGTTTCCAGAAATACATGGTAAAAAAGCTTAGGTAGCTTTTGGACATTATTTTGGGAAACTGTCCAGAAGAATGCAGTTCTGCTCAGGGCAGGATTAACCCACTTTGGGGCCCTAGACATTTTCTTCTTACGGGGCCCCTCCCACATAAGAACACATTTTCTTTAGATTTTAGAATTCACAATAACCATATAAAAAGCAATATATTTTTGTTTATTATATACAGTTGCCAACAGAAAAGTAAACTATCTTATTTACAAATCTTTTCAAAATAGACAGTTTGACTGGGCCCTTCTAAAAACCAGGCCCAAGACATTTGTCTCATTTGTCTATGTGATGATCCGGCCCTGGTTCTGCTGTTCGGAAAGAGAACAGAATAAAAATTTGTGAAGCTGCAAATGATCTTTTCTTGCTAGCAGAAGAGACTATTGTCCCAACAACAATGTTGATATGTTGAATAGTTTAATCAGTGAAGCAGTTTCGAAATCCCTAGCTGATAGTGTCTGTCATATTAAACAGGAGGTTTCCAAGAAGGTCGGCTCTCTCATTGATAGCAAAGTCAACAAAATATTAGACACTGCAAAAAACACTATTCCAACTAGCTTACCAACCTCCTCCTATGCTGGTGTTGCTGCTAGGGCTAACAACAAACACCAAAATTATCCAGAAAACAATCCAAAAACATACACAGTCCAGTGCTGGCACACATGGTTTTTGTTTTTCCAAAAGAAAACATTAACATCACTCAGGATGAAATAAGACAAACATTCACTATGAACATAAAACCTAGTCAGTTAGGACTCTCAGTTAAAGCACTCAGGAAAATTAGAAATAATGGAGTTTGCATTCAGTTAAATATGAAGACTGACAGTGACAAAATGGTGGCTGCCATAAACTCAGTAAAAACATTAACGGATAGGTTAGAAATCAGATACTCAGCAGCCAAACAACCTAAGGTTATTCTGTTAAATGTCTCAGGCGACACTGTCACCAGCACCTTCGTAGAGGAACTCCACATTCAGAACACTGCAATAAATACTACACAAACACATACACCAGGAATTTCAAGAATTGCTGTGTTCTAACCAAAATAAACCGCAACACGACAGACACTTCTAGATTACACGTTGTCCTTCAGGTAACTCCTAGTATCAGGAACACATTAATTCAACAGCAGTATGTTAGTGTGCAATGGGTAATGATAGCTGTAGAAGACTACATTCCTCTCACACACTACTATAAATGCTGTGGTTATGGCCATCTAGCTAATAAATGTACAGAAAAACAACATTAGTCACTGCATGGGCAACCACAGCTACAAGGTTTGCCATGTCCACAGTCAGGAACCATGCTGCATTAATTTTGCAAAGGCCAATAACACTTAACCAGAAGGGAGCAAACATAAGACTGTTCATAATGCATTCTCTCAACAGTGCCCCATAACCAAACGCATGAAAACACAAGCTGCCAATAGAGTCAGCTAAGAATAATACGACTGTACATAATATGAACACAGGCAACTTTAACTCATACAGATTAATGCACAGAAATGCAAAGCTGCTCCCTCCTCATTCACATTTCCAATGTACACAATACAGACATCAACATGATCCAAGAACCCTACACTATTAACAACATGATAGTCAGATTCAATGACTGGAAAGTCTATCCAGCTCAGGACCCTGGCTATCTCATCAAGGCTGGTATTATCATCAGGAACAAAAACATTTCTGCCTGCCTTGTCTCCCAACACACCACAGAATATATTACCACCATCTGTGTTACAGACAATAACACTCACCTTTACATATGTTCCGTCTACATTCCAGACATCACTAACATTGAGTCAGCCATTGATTCATCACCTCTTGAATTCATACAAAGATAAGCCTATCCTAATAGGAGGAGACTTCAATGCCAAGTTGCAGACTTGGCATAGTCCAAAAGATGACCCTAGGGGTAACAAAGTTAATGAAACCATGGCCCAACACAACCTTACTCACTTGAACACCAGCACCGTTCTGACCCACTCCTGTACCACAAGGGAAAGTTGGATTGATCTAACGTTAGGAAATGGTCACATCACCCCTAGGGTCGACCACTGTTACACTACTAATTCTGCCAGTGACCATAGGTATATCTTCACACAACTGAACACTACTAGTAATACTAATAATCATAGTTTTCACTATACTTGCACTAACTGGCAATTATTCTGCAACACCTTCAATAACATTTGGACTGGCACCCCTCATCACAGTCACTATACTCAAGACACCTTAGACCATCTTGTCACCAGGCTTACAAATACAATCACTTACTCTTATGTTGTTGCCTCTGAGGTCAAACACAAAAAGATTCCTTGATGGACCACTGAGCTAGAAAACAAGAAAAAAATTGTTAGGAGGTTAAGGATGCAATTTAAGAATGAACTGGACATTAAAGTCACACTTAGAGATTAGTACAGACATGAACACAATGCTTACCTTATAAATAACCTTATAAATACCTTTATAAGGTTTATAAAACCTTATAAATAAAACAAGGACTAACACTTGAAAGGATTTCTGTACCAACACTTGTGGTCGGAACCCTGGTCTCAACTGTACTATTTAGCTTGTAAGGAAAAACACCAGCTCCAAATCCCCTCCAGCTCCCTGATGGTCGCTAAACCAACAACACGGAAGAAACTATCACATACATCCTCACTAGCTTTACCCTTCAGATGACCCACAGCAAGATGACAATAAATAAGCGGTCATCCGGAGTTCTACACTCACTCCACCTAATACAGACAATGACCACAACTTCGCCTATGTTGAGGTTTTGAATACCATCTGTTCGCTCATCGATAACAAAGCCCCAGGTTTTGACAGCATAACCACTAGGATGATAAAACACGTGTTTGAAGCCAATTCTACAGCATTTTTAATTCTCTTCAATATCTGCTTGAACACTGGCCTTTTTCCTACTCAGTGATTCCCAAACCTACCAGCAAAAAGTCAAAATCTTTACAAATTCCTTCAGTCCTATCTTAGCAACAGGAGTGCAGGTGTTTATACAGCACAAAATAACATAGTCATACCCATCACTCAAGGCTGTCCTCAGGGAACCAGGTCTGGTCCTGGTCTCTGAAACATAGCCTATAACTCTATTCTGCACTTAAATTACATTCTGCCTCCTGGCTGTCGCATACAGGGCTATGTGGATGACACAATTATCCTAGCTTCACAGGAACAGTGAATTCTTACAGAACATATGCAACGACATTCTCTCTCAATAACATTAAGCATAGGCAACCCATTAACACAGACAAATGCAAAAGCATGATAGTAGAAACACGCCACTCATCAGGAAGCTTACCCTTCAAATAGATGCTCACAGAATAAAGCAAACAATGGAAATTAAATATTTAAGTGTTATTCTTGACGAGAGATTTAACTTCATGCCCCACATCAAATACATCACAGACAAAGCTAAAAAGATGGCCAACGCCCTCATTAGTATTGCTAGGAACACATGGGCCTTGGCCCTAATGCTACTAAGCTTATTTACAGGGGTGCAATTCAGTCAGCACTCCTCTATGCCGTACAGGTCTGGGGCCACATGGCCTCCAAAGTCCATAACCATAAAAAACTGTTCTGTTCAAAGGATTACAGCTGTCTGCATTTGTAAGGCTTATAGGACCGCACCCACTAGTGCCCTTTTGGTAATGTCAGAATTGACCCCTATCGATTTAGAAATTAAATGCATTATTTGGCAGGAAAATCTTGTCACCTTACCTTGGCAAGATTATAGTGACTTGGATGTCGACAAATTGATTAGATAGGTAAGATTCCCTCCCAGTTTGATCGATGATATCAAAAAATTCAGCCTTGACACTCCCGACTTACGATTACCGCACCTCTGATGTTTACTTCAAAGATCCAGGTGATCATCCCATGTTTAGGATTTACACTGACGGTTCCAAGATGGGTGACGATGTGGATGCTGCTTTTGTAGTTTACTCCAACTTAGGCCACAAGCTTCACAACACTTGCTTCTGTCTAAGTATACACTGCTCAATAGCACAAGTGGAAACTTTAGCTGTTTATATAAGCTTAATTCTCATTAGGTATAGGAAGTACAAAAGACACTACTTATACTATCTCATTTATTCTGACAGTAGAGTAGCTTTACACAGGATTGCAAAGTCTGATAGCCACTTAAAACTCATCCATCTCATACATCACATTCTCAGACACTTAGAAAACAATATTAGAATAGATTTCCAATGGGTCCTGGGTCATGCAGAGGTTCTTGGCAACGAGACCACTGACTGTCTTGCCAAACAAGCTGCAAAGTTTTCAGTCACTAGTACTTTCAGTTACATTCTTACCTTGTACATCAACAATCATGTCAAGAAGCAAATCTTCATTCTCTGGCAAGACAGCTGGGACCATGACACCACTGGTAGGCTCACCTACACTTTCATCCCCAAGGTTGACACTCCAATTCTTCGCTGCTTTTATCCTAGTTACACCCTCACTCAGCTACTTACGTGACACAGCAACTTTAAGCAATACTTGCATAGATTTAACCTTGGAGACAATCCACAATATGCAATTATGGTATTCAGGTGGACCAAACACCACTTCACTTAGTTTTTCACTGCAATAGGTACAATCACATTAGGGATAGTTTAATGAGAGCTGCTATTCTTGAAGGGTACAACTGGCCTTGCAACTGCACTAACTCATTCACACATGTACAATGTTCCATCATCTATTCGCATTCATATCCCTTAGTGGGGTTCTTGAGAGCACTCCGGGGGCATGGATGACACATAGCTTTCCCTTGCTTTGTTTCAACTGATCTAGTTTTTCGTGTCGGAGTTTGAAAGTCTTTTTCTTTGGTGATTACTTCTTCTTCCTTTTCCTCAGTTTCTTCCTTTCCATTTTCTTGTTTCTCTTCACCTTTCTCTTGAGGTGCTTTTTTGGGGCTGTGATTCAGTTTCAGATGTACTCTTTTTCTTCGGTACTGTTGACCGTGTGAATCTTCTATTAAGTATGATCTGGGTTCATTTAGAGGTTTTACAACAGTTGCCGGAGACCATTCTTTTCCTGTATGCACTAAAACTTGTGTTGACGGTCTCAACGGATTGAGGGGAACACTACCTCTGTCATAATACATTGACATCTTGTTCTGGTTCTGCTCCAGTTGTTGTTGGATATCCTCTCTACGAAATTGGAATTNTCCACTGCTTCAAATAAATCCAAGAAATAACATTAGTGTCCGCTCCAGTATCTAATTTAATTTTAGTGGGATTCCCATTTATTTCAATGACTTCTTCCCAGTGTTCATTCGTGACTTCATTCAGCACAACGATTCTATCCAATAGATAATCTTTCTCGTCTGAGATGATAGTGGAATTCCATCATCAATATTTCTGGACTTCCAAATCGCAAAAAAGTTTCTTTGAACTTGGGAATAACTTTGGAAGCATCAGTCGATGACATTTTATAAACTTCTGGATAGGCACTGTATCTATCCACAATTAGCAAATATGGACTGCTGGCCAAATAGAAAATATCTGCTGTTGCTTCTTGCCATGGATATGTAGGAATTCTGTGGGGTACCAGAGGTTCTTTTGTCTGAGCTGGTCGAAACCTTTGACATTGTCTACAAGATTTTACTGCTTCTTCTATGTCACGATTCATTCCTGGCCAGTATACCTTATTCCTCGCTCTGCTGAGTGAAGCGTTGATTCCCAGATGTGCAGCATGAATTTGCTGTAGAACTCTGGTTCTTTGTTTCTCTGGAATTATTATGGCAGGTCCTTTACATATAATATCCTTCCATAGGTATAGGTCTTCTTTAAAATC
>NW_019384773.1:506446-535769 GCF_000671375.1 Centruroides sculpturatus
GGAGGAGTTAAACTATTCATCTCGCTTTCCGTTTTTTTTTTTTTTTTTTCTATTACTTTAAAGTAATCGTTATATTACTATATAAAGGAGACTGTCTGTCTGCCGCAGCGTCAACCTTTAAACGAAGTTTCTAATTACTTGTTAAGCTGGCGCGTGTTCGTTAAGCCTCGTTTCCTTTACTGGCTTGATTATCCCACCCCTGCCACCATGTTTTATATGGTTTTCTTTGTGTTTACACGCCGTTTGTGACGCACTTAAGACCCCCAGTAAGACAGGAATACAAACACTTACTCTGAATACTTTATTCAGGGTTATACTTGGACCGGACGTTCTACAGTCGCATACATTAAACAGGGCCGTCCATCTTGCACGTGCCGCTCTCTCTCTGTGTTGCCAGATCTTTCCGTAACAGGTATATAGATACCTTTCAACTTTGTATTTTAATTCTTATTTTCTGTCTTCTTTTTTCAGTCTAAATTCGATTAGTTCTAGTTGTAAGTTAGATTAGGGACTCTTAGTTTGATTTCCGGTTAGGTTATGATAGGTTAGATTAAATTAGATTAGTGTTATTAGCTTTAGTTGTCTGATTATGTTCATCCTAGGTTATGATAGGTTAGTTTAGTTAGTGAGTAAATTAAATAAATACATTAAAATAATAATAATAAATTTTTGGGATTTTGCTCATTTGTCTGTCAGTCTGTTTGTCTTGTCTAGTTTGTTGTTGTGTTCATTTGTTTTCACACTGTTTGTCTAGCTGTTAATAGTATTGAGATTCGTGCTCGGGTTCAGTTTTATTAGTATTAAGTAGATATGTCTTCCTACTAACAGCCACTTGGCACTAACTTCTACACTTAGCTATTTGTGGCAGCACTCAACTATTGTTTGCTACACTCGTGTTTTCTTTTAGACCTTTTGGAGGACTAAGGCTTTGCAACCTAAAAACTGCATTCCAACATCAAACATAGACAATAGAGAAAGGTAGGATCCCTCTGAACAGCATACATAAGGCTATAGTACCATCTATCTCCATTCCCTCCTTCTTCCCCCCTTTCCCTTACCCTCTTTTCTGCCAGCTAAACATTTCATGTATGGGCGATCAGTAGTGTAGCGTAGTGGGGGCAGCAGGGGCGGTCCGCCCCAGGTGGCACTTTTTAGGGGACGGCAAAATTTCACAATAAATAATAATAATATCTTGTAAGAATTTGAACCATTTTATTTCATATTTTCGTCCATCTGCGACTTGGACTGATTGAAATGAGCACGGAATAGTGTTACCATCCATCCGGATAGTCTGGGAATCGACTTGCTGTCCAGGGATATCGTGTGCAACCTGTTGACTTTTTTTTTTTTTTTTTTTATTTTGCTTGTACGATTTATTCATATATGTATATACACCTCCAATATCCAATACAGCTAGGTCACTTGCGTTACTCCTATCCAAGTCTCCTAGTTGCTAACTGTAACTGGTTTAGAACCAGCATGCACAGCACATTATTCTTCGCATTGCAAAATGACATACGCATGCATCAGGAACTTCTATTCGAACAAACCTCACTTGCCGTCCGGGTCAGCGATTTTAATAAGGTCGCAACACTAGCATGGAATTTTTCATTACTTATTCTGTGACGAAACTGAATTTTAGTCTTTTAAATTGAGATATCTAAATAAGGGGGCAAAATTTTCCTCCGCTTCGGGTGGCTGACACCTACACTACACCACTGTGGGCGATGTCTTTCTTGTATGTATGTATCAAATACAGAAGATTTGACAATGAACACAAAATCATAGTCAAAGTTACCAACAATCATTGTTTAAAGAGATTTCACAGTATGCACCAGCATGAAATTTTTCAGCTATATACAGATATTTTAATACAATTGTGCCCATAAGGTTGGTGTTTCTTTGACACCATGTCAGGATGTGACACCACTGAGTCTCTCAGGACTCGGAAATTGTGACTTTATGTCATGCGAGCGGTAGCAGGTAAGCAGTTGGATTTGGAGTAGAGGTGAGGAGAGAGAAATGAGGAAGTGATTCGCACGGATTCCAGATTAATAAACAATAACAAATTTATTTTAATGAGCAGGAGTACATGATATACGATCATAGACATCTTGGATGATATATGGCCTATATCCCTAGATTATCGAATCTAACTGTCGCGAGAGAGAGAGTTTACAGGATATTCGCGTGTGGATAAATACCTTATAAAAAAAAGTCGAGGATTGATGACTGGATGATTCACCATCGGAATTCTTGGGTGTTTGATGAAATGTTCTTGATATTTAGAGTGCTCAGGTAACAGGAGCAACTTAAGGTATCCTTATAATAAGGTCGGTGGAGGCACAGTATTTTGTACGTTATAACTCTTGGGGAGACGAACTTTGGAGGACAACTGACTGGATTTGTCATCGTTCTCCCTTGTTATTTGGGTTCCTTCTGAGTTTTTTTCCATGAGGTCAGGAGTCTGTTGTTAAGAGCCTGGTGTCCAATACTGGAAATTTATCGAAAGTTTCGGGTGGCACGTTAATGACTGGATGGATCATCCTCAACAAGGAAACAAGTCCATGGGAAACAATTTTTATGATAGCTCTTGAAAAAAAAAATTGAAGTCAAATGACGAAATTGTAAAATGACCAAAGGTCAAGATAACACTTTCTTGAGGGTCCCTTTGTCTCTCACACAATATTACATATGTTCCTTTTGGAAACCCATATGTTGGGCATCATTCACTCAGCCTGCTGTAGTTCAAAAGACCACCATATCATTATATTATTTAAAGTATGGTAAGACCCCACTTAATGCTAATTCAATATAACATGGTCTGCTCAAAGCCTTGAAATAAGCTCAAAATTTATGCTGATTGAAATTATCGCATCGTTTAATTGATTAATTCCTATATAATACAATTATTCCTGAACATGAACCAATCAGCAAAAGCTGGCAATTCGTCATAGAGCTGTACTTCCCTTAAATCTACATTTGTTTTGTTCAATTTTGGAAAAAATATAACATCGTGGATGTCATAGGAAATATCAACTTCGCTTGGCAAGAATTAAGTGATAAATGCATGAACGGAGTGTGGAAGAAATTATGGCTGAAGGTATCCAAGAATTCTCAATGAGAAGCGCCTATTGCTATATTGTTAGATTGACCAAATTGTCAACCTAATCGATACAACAGGACTAGGAGATGTAAATGAGCAGTATATTGAGGAGTTACTGCAAGTTTCTGGTGAGAGCCTTACCAACGATGACCTTTAAGAACTGGAAAATAGTGATTCTGAAAACGAAGAACCCAAAGAACTTGCTACTGATAAAGTTTGGTAATAACTGAAATCATTGATCAAATTGTAGCGAGTGATCTAGATTTTGAAAGGAGGCAAAAGCAAGACAAGGTGTTTTGGATGCAAACTTCTGCTACCAACATTTGCTTAAGGAAAGAAAAAAAGCGACAAATGAAACTACATGACTTTATTGCAAAAAACAAGAATTTCAGAAAAGCCAGGACCTTCATCACAAAAATGAACTTTACATTTTTGTGTGCATATGTTTGTGTTATTTAACATACATTATTATGCAAATTAATATAAAAATAACTCAAAATTACAGTAAAATCTGTTTATTTTTGGTCGTGTGTTCCCCTTTCCCTATTTACTCTGTTAAAATGACCTCATTTAACGCTGTTTCATTTAGCGCTTTGTCATCTAGGAATGTATCCCCTGCATTAAGCAGGGTCTTTCTGTAATTATATTAAGTTCCAAAGTCAAAATTAAAACTAAAGTAGTGGGAGGAATGTATACCACATCTATACTTAATATACACAAATTACTGAGTGGAATAAGGAGTAAATGATGCAAACAAAGCTGCATTAAGTTGTCTTTGTGTCCAATTCTAATGTGCACTCTGGTTTTGGAGACAAGAAAAGTGCAAACAAAATGTGCATTAGAAGTTATTGTCATTATACCTATCAGTCAAGAAAAATTTTTTATATATTTTAATTCTATTTTAAATGAAAAGCAAACTGCTGAATTATATATTACCAATTATTTGTAGCTTTTAAGTTTAGATAATGAATTTTTCTGAAAACTATTATTATTTAATAACTTTTAAAAATTAGTACTAAAATAATTTCTTAAAATAAATATAATTATAGCATTTATTAATATTTCAACACTTGTTATAATAATATATTTACAGACAATTTACTTTTTTCTAGAATCTGTTACGTCTGCTTTTGGTGTCATTAACTGGTTTAATTGTAATTCTTGTTCCAAATTTTGCAAATCTTATGGCTTTTATTGGAGCAACATGTTGCACATTATTAGCTTTTATATTACCTGGATTATTTCATTTTTTCACTTTCAGAAGGTTTGCATTAAAGTTTTTCTCATATATTATAATTAATGCATAATTAAAAAGATGATACCATATATATTTATTTATTTATAGCACAATTACAAAGTGGGAATGTGTTTTTGATTGTTGGTTAATATTATTTGGCTTGGCTGGGTAAGTAAATTAATTAATATAATACTTAGTTTAATCTTTTCAAATAAAAAATATTATTATTATTTTCAGTTCTGTTATTGGTACACAGGATGCTTTGCAAAGAATGATGGGATTTCAAACAACAAAACAATATTTGTCTGTTAATAGCACAAATTTACAAGTATCCATGACACATTAATATAAATAACAGTTTATAAAAAAAAATGTGAAAAATATAAAATATATTCTGATTCCTGTTGTTAAGTGTATAAAGAAATTGATGAACAAATCATTTTTATACATACATTTTATAGATCAATTAAAAATTGTTAAAATCAAATATAGAATTTATAGTAATCTGAGGGACCATTTAATTTTATTACAGATTATTGATTTGTACATTACAAATAACAGCAGTTTATTATTGATTTTTGAAAAATTCAGAAGTAATCTAAAAGTAACAGTATTTTAAAGTACTTATTTTAATTTATTAACTTGTTACAAAATTTAAATTATTAATATAATATACTATGAAAATAGAGATTAGGCACAATATTTTTTTAAGTTTATATATTATTTTTTTTTGTTATTGTTATTGATTGATTTTAAATCTGATTAATTTTTTAGAATAATAATCACTATAATCTTTATATATATTTTTTTTATCATTAAAAGATTTTTTTAATATATATTTTTACATTAACTTTTGTTATTATATTAGTGATTTAAAACACAGAAAAATTAACAAAGCATATGGTATATCTCTAACTGCATTATTAATTAATAAACTCCACCATACCTTTAAAATGCAATCTATTTTAAACAGTTATCGAACGATTTCGGTCAAATTAACAGACCTTCTTCAGGATCGACGTAAAGAATTTAAACTTGCCAAACGGTAATTCTAAAAACGCACGTTCTACAATCTTCCGAGATTCGATTGCGCATGTCCATTTGTTCTTTATAATGCCAAGTATTCATGACACATTAAAGAACAAATGGACATGCGCAATCAAATCTCGGAAGATTGTAGAACGTGCGTTTTTAGAATTACCGTTTGGCAAGTTTAAATTCTTTACGTCGATCCTGAAGAAGGTCTGTTAATTTGACCGAAAATGTTCGATAACTGTTTAAAATAGACTGCATTTTAAAGGTATGGTGGAGTTTAGCATATGGTATTTATCAATAATTATTTTTATTGATATAAAAATTGTTTATATTTAAATTTATTAAGAGTCAGAACATTTTAAAGCCTTTGCTAAAAGTATAAAATAGCATTATTTTAAAATATAAAAAAAAAAACTATAATTTTGGGTTCAAGTTACTATACTATAACATGGTAATTATGACAAATATAATGTTGGAAAATATCCATTACATTTATTACTTGAAAAAAAAGATAAGACATATCAATGTAAATTTTTATGTACTCAGATGAAAACTAATAATAATAATAATAACTATTGAATGTTGTGAACTGAATTTTTACATCATTATCACATAATTTAAGATAATTTGAGTTTTAAGAAATGATTCATCATTAAATATTTTAAAAACATGTGTGATATTGGTATAAATTTAATTTGAAAAATTTCTGATTTGTTCTGTTCTAAAATAATGATGATGCTTTAAGCTCTTTTAATTCTTTAAAAGTTTAACGTTTGACTAAACCGTCTTAATAATTTTATTATTGCTATAAATTTTGAATATTAGATGATGATTTTTGTTTTTTAGATTTAATTAAATGACAATGATAAATTCCTGTTTATACAGTCATTCTAATATCATAAAAAAAATTGATAAAATAAAGATACATTTGTGAAAATTTGTATGATACAGTTTTAATAGTAGAGTATAAAAAAACAACTTTTTCTATGCAACTAATTAAATCTGAATAAAGATCTTTATTTTTTCACTGAAACTATTTAATTTATATTTTTCTAAGTCGTAATATATCAATATTGTTTGTAATAAATTTCTTATAGTAGACTTTTTTTATAACAAAAATAATTTCCGAGTATCTATTTAAAATTGTTTGCTCATCTAGATGATCCAAACAAAATATAATCAGGAATTAATTTAGTCTTCCATCATTTTCCTTTTATTTCAATTTATTAACTGTAGATGAGTAAATCAGTTTTTAAACTGTAATTGGCATTCTATAGTTTAAAAATTACAAAGGATCAATTTAAATGATCATATTTGTTTTTATCCTTAAAAGTAACCATTTGCAAATACTTTAAGTATACTTAATGCATTTCTTTAATATATAAAGCAAATCAGTTTTAACTTTTGTCAGTTTACTGATTATAAAATTTTTAAAAATTTGTGAACAAAATATGTTTACAACTTAGAATAATTTTTAAACTATAATTATGTTACTTTAAGTATACTTAATGCATTTCTTTAATATATAAAGCAAATCAGTTTTAACTTTTGTCAGTTTACTGATTAAAAAATTTTTAAAAATTTGTGTTTGTTTTTTAAATACCTTATTGATATGATAAATTTATAATTGTACCTGTTTTGTTAAATACATATTTTATTTTTCTAGATGAAAGCCTAGATCCTGTGACAGGAAATCATTTGAATTTAGAAAATACACCACCTTCACATTTTCAGTCTTCTCAGGTATGTTTAAAACATTAAAGTTTTTATCTTATACATTATTTACTTTATTGTTATACTTTATTGTATTTCTTCTATGATATCATAATTTACAGATTAATGTTTAGCCATGTAAAATTAACTTTTTTTTACTAATTTTTTTTATTAATAAAATGATTTGAGTTTGTAAACATTATCAAATTATTGTTTTGTTTGTTCTACTTATTGTGAAAGCATTAATGATTGGAAAACTTTATTTATTTTAAAAGAATCATTAATTTAATTTTATTAATACTAAATTAGTTTATAAAATAAATTTTGATGAAGTTGAATTAAATAGAAACATTTTTCTTAATGAATACATATATAAATATATCAGCAGTTTTAAGATAGTTCAATAAATTGTTTACTCAGACAACAATAATGTAAAATCAGTGTTATTAAAATGCAATTAAATTTCTTCTTTAAAAAAATTTCTAAATTGCTGAACACTAAATGATTAAAAATGTTAATTTTCAAAGTTTTACATTGTAGCTGTATTTTAAGCAATTTCCTTAGAACAAACTAATCTATTTTTATCTTTTATAGTTATTTATATTTACAGCACTGTTCATATGATAAAGAAGTGCATCATAGGTTTTTTATTAAAAATTATATATTATTCTCTTTTAATAACCTTGGTTACAGGAGCCAAGGATTCAACAAATTAAGCACTTTCAAGAAACAATCCTCTTGTCTTCAGAATTGCTCTTGTTGTTTCAAAAAATCAAGATTTTAATTTTTGAACCTTAATTTTTTTTAAATGAAAAATTTATTAATGCATATTTATTGTATTGATTCTCTATTTTGTCTTTTCATTTGACTTGTTGTATACTTTTATTATACTAATGAATTTTGTTTAATTGTTAAAGGGGTGAGGCTTCATTGTGTTAATGATATGATATTGTAATATTTAAAGAACAAAGAATAAAGAATTATATTTTTTTGAAATTTCCATTAGCATAAATAAACAGAAACTATAAATTAAAGGGAATGGAAAACATTCTATTTAGTTAAGAGTTGTAGATGTCACAGCTGTGTAAAAACTTACACTGATTTGTAAATATAAATCAGATATATTCAATTCAATTCAATTCAATTGTTTATTACAGTGGGTCTATATCTGCAGGCCTGTTATAAATCAGATATAAACCTACTCCTTGAGCATGAATTAATCATAAACAGTTTGTTCTACAACTTCTAAGTCATTGTTGTTAGCTAGTGCTGTGTCTTTGGACAAATTCAGATTCCTGTGAAAATGAAGGATAATTGTTTATAACTTAATAAATCCTGTTGCAGATATAGAAATATGTATTTACTAATATACGTATTTAAGAAGTAAATTAATAAAAATGCAAAAATAAGTAATTTGATGATGGAAAAATCATAAAAAATAAAAATCTTGAGTATTGAACCCAGAACAGTCATGGAATAAGGTCTCATAAACAGAAACTTATCAACTACACTACTCTTACAAACATATTTGTACTGAAGCATGAAAATTCAATAACTTGGTTTCTTTTTATACTTGAAAATGCTTAGGATGAGGATTTTTGACTATTACATGTAGGTTTAATTTCATATTAACTTAAAAAGGAAATATTTAAAACTTAGGTGGTCATTTGTTACTTTTCCTTGTTTGTTCAGATTCAACTATTCAATTGTTTTTGAGCNTTACAAATTATCATGGTTTTACTCATTACTTTATTTCAAAATTCATTAATGTTAGAGATTCTAAATAATATATCTCTCAAGTTTTTTTTAGATGAAAAATAAGCCATTTACTTAAAATTCTACTATATTGATTATAAATCATACATAAAAAGTTAGTTCAAAAAATTTTGCATCTTGAAAAATTTTCAAACAAATAAACAAAATTAAAAACTTAGCATTCAATTGATTATGGATATGAAAATCTTCAAAAAGATTTTTCTATCTATATCCAGTGTCAAAATACCAGAAATTCTCCCATCAAGCATAAAAGAATATTTTTTTTTTTTTTTTTTTGAGTAAATAGAGATTGAAGAATTGAGAAGAGCTTCAAGTCTAGCTTGACATTGTGATGCTGTTTCTGTAGCCCTTGACAACACCATTCTTACTCATTGTTGCTCAAGTCAGACAGCTTTCAGGGGGATCTCAGTTGATTACTGATATATTAAATTAATAGTTAATTGAACAATTGATTGCTATATCTCTTTTAGCACAGCATTTGAACATGCAGAATTCCACGATCCTCGCTCCAAGAACACCTAAATTAGTTGATTGCTATATTTGTACTGATCTGTTAATCTAATTATTCTGACTTTTAAATAAAAAAGGCTTATTTATTTAATACAGCTTGAAAGTAAATAAATATGTTTTCATATTATTTATCAGAATTCTTTTATCATGATATATTGATAGTCAGCTGACAAACAGATTTAAACTGTAATTAAACTTGATTATTTTAGTTTAGAATAAATAATAAATGTATGAATATATAAAATTTTTTATGCATTTAAGTATAACAGATGCTATGCTATTATTTTTAAATTTAATTTAATATACTTCAATCTGAAAAGATACTACATTTCACTATTTGACACTATTTGTAGGTAAGAAATTCTAAGTAAATGGCTCTATCTCTATATGAAATGACTCTATAATTGGATAATCAGATGATAAAAATTATACTTATGCAGTTCTTTATCTGATTTATTAAATTATTTTTTTTTTATAGATTGACATCTTTAGTTAGATATTAAAATGAATAAAGCTGTTAGTTAGATCTTTTTTATATCAGATATACATGCTTTGATTTTAATAAGCACATACTAAAATTAAGGAAAAATTGAAATGATGTGAAGACAGTCTTACATAATTAAACTATTAACATAAATAAAATATTTTTCCCATTTTCTTAATTATAAAAATGTAAGATAGGAAGACTATTTGTCTTAATGAGAATTTAAATTAAAGCTAAATTCCCTTAGGTGAAGTACAGCACCATAGTTATATTATGTTTATATAGTAATAAATGTTTATAAGTTTGTTTATATCAGAAAATAAATTTTAAAATAAATAATATAGAAAATATGTGATCCCAAAATAATAATAAATAACTGTCTTTATATATATTTTGTTCACACATTTTTGTTACAATTAATTTAACAATAAGTTTATTTATGAGGAGTAGACCTAGCAGGACTAAGCTAACTATGCTTGTTACTATCATTCTATTTGTTACAAGAAACATTCAAATTTGAATATTTCTTTGCTATGGATTCAATGACTAACATTTGAAACTCAATAAATTAAAATAATGAGTATTTTTTATTAAGGCATAAATTTTATTTATTTATTTATTTTTTATTTTTAGTTGTGTAAACAGAATTGAGATAAATGACTTGAAATTAAAGATTTCATAACTTTCCAAAATATTTTGGAGTCTTTCTTCAAATATCTCTTCTTCAACATAAACAAAGGGTTACATTGTCAATTTTTTTTTACATTAATAAAACAGAGAGAATTCTATCAACTTGTATTTTTACATACACACGGATCTCCAAGAACCACCCAAGTTTGTAAACATAAGTCTTTGTAGGTACCAATAATTTAGAATATACCTGTATAAACTGTCACCTTAATTTTCGACAACTTTTCACCATGAAAATCCTCAGTTTTATAGAGTAAGGAATTTCCATTTATCACATTTCTTATTTTAATATTTAAATAATACAAATGAGGTAACTTATTTCATTACGTCTATTCCTCATACATAAACTGTGTGTGATCACAAGCATTATGTATAATAAAAATACTTGACAGTTCAGTCTCCTATATTCATTTTTGCAATTTATTTCTGTTTATTATTTTAATATTGAAAGATTGTTATTTAACATTATTTGTGTCCCATCCTAGTATACTGTGTAAAACTTTTTCTTTAAATTTCAGTATAATTTCTTTATAGCAGCTTCTTAAAGCAACTTGTATTAATGAATGAATGAATGAATAAGAAAAATACATCTAAAATTTATTTATTTATTCACATAAACTGAACTATAACAATTAAAATACCCTCACTTTCTAAAATGATTTTAGATTTCATCAAAAATACTAACTTATGAATTAATTTTAATTTTTATATTCACAAAACATTCTATAGAAATTTAAAATCTAGTTAAAAGCTGAAATGTTTCTATTATGAATGACTGCTATTTTATAATTGTGTGTTCAATATTTCATTGTCATAAATTTTATTACTAATTAGAATGAAAAAAAGATAATTATTTATCATCATATTAAAAATAAAAATAGCAAAATAAATAGTAGAATATCATATGAATTTATTGTCTTATTTTGTTGTTAGATTATTTTAGAATTTCTAAAATAAATTGAGATAAAACCTAGTATCTTTAACACTTATATACACACAAATGATGACTTTTTTTCAGTTCTTATATTCTTCAAAGACATTATAATAAAAACATAAGATTTTGATAAAATTGCCAGGACTAACTGTATATTAAGAATATAAGCTTTTTAATTGATACTAAATAAATTTTAATATACAGGATGACCACTTAAATATCTGTTCAGGGGCAAAAGAGATCTTTTTAGCATTGCACAAGTGTATGGATGTGATGCATGCTTGTTCCAGCACTAAAATAACCAAAGAATTTTATGATGATTTAGCTTAACATAGAAATAATCTCTGACTGTAAAGAATAAAGACAACATTGCAGAAATTGATACAAAAAGCTCACTGTTTGTTCAAGACTTGTTTGTGAGTATAAGATATTGCTGCTGTACTGTATCACTTAACAGACTGCATTATGTTTGTTCTTAAAAAGACATTAGTATTGTGTCACAATATGATTTGTCAAGATCACTTTTGTGATTTGCATCTTGTTCGGTTTCAAAAGTTTACATATTTATTCTGAAATTATCACAACTATCACATGTCCCTTTTGCTGAATGATTTATTTTATTTTACTGAATGCATTAATTTATTATTATTGTAGCATTTTTTTTAAATGAATTAATCTTTTGCCCTGATAGATACTTAACTTATTTTGCCATAGAAACAAGCACTTCATGTACACACTTGTATAATGCTGGTAAGATCTCTTTTGCTTCTGGACACATGTTTGTGACCATCCTGTATATATGTAACTTATATATATAAAGAATTGTTTTTCATGAATATTGTTTTCAAAGAGGAAACTCAAAACTTGTATTGTTTAATAATTTTTAAAAGATCTTTCTTGAACAAAAACTTTTTACATGTTATTTTATACAAAGTATATCAGAATGTGAATTATTTTAAAAGATCTTAAAAGAAAGTTCTAAAGTTGTTTAAAAATTTAATTTGCTTTCGTTTTTAAATTACAAATAATTGTAATTTATAAATTAAAATTTTTTTTTATTAACAAACTATTATTATGTATTGCAATTATAATAGAATTTCATATTACAAATTTTTATATCAAACATGTACAATACATCATTCAATCAATTTATGTGCCAAATTTTATTGATAATTTGAGTATGTAAATAAGACTGTTGTATTGTTCATGAAATATCATTTTAATAATAATATCTATAATTTTGGATTTTTTCTCAACTCTTTTCTAAAATTTATTTAATATGAGATGAAATTAACTAATGAAATATTATACTGTATTGATATATTTATTGCAGTATAAATATTGTAAATGTATTGGAAGGATTAAAAGTGTAAATTATTATATATAAAATCAGGGTTCTAAATATCAAGTGAAGAATAGNTAGTATATTTGTCTGTTACAAAAATTTTAAATTTCTTATATATAAAATCAGGGTTCTAAATATCAAGTGAAGAATAGGTGCTGTACAAAGCACGAAATTGATAGAACAGAATTCAACATTTTATATATGAAAAATTAAAGTTTTATAAATCGTATTGGAAAATTTTAAACTTTTGAATAAGAAAATAATTCATCTTTATTTATTAATTGTTTATCTCAAAAATATGTCCTACAAGAAATTTATTTAGTCATTATATTAAATTCTGAATTTAATAATAATAATTTTTGATGCTAAAAACCAATTATAATATTCTTATTAATAATAGAAAAAAGAAATAAATTTTATTTATTTAATATTGCTATATAAAATTATAAGGACTTTTACATTGTGTAAAATTGGATATTTAAAATACTTTTACCTTTACCTTTATTCTGCTTCATTGAAGAATAAACTATATAAAATAATTGAATTCTGTATATCATTATCTGCTTAGCATGTATCTTCATATTTTAATTATAAAATTAAAAGAAAATTCCTAATAACTGGAGAATCTATAAACAGTTCTCTAGTCCAAGGTAATTATGGAGAAATGGCTACAGTTAACATTTTCTATATTACTGTAGTTTAAGTGAAATGTCAATTTTATTGAACTTTATTATTTTGCAAATGTGGATTATTAAATAATTATTTTAAAACATGCCAGTGAAATATCATTAAATTTTAAAATGTATATATTTATGTTCCATTTAATTAATCATTGTAATAACAACAGCATTTTTAAAAAAGCTTGAAATGTTTTAAGAATGAATTTTTGTATTTTGAAAATTCAACATTTTTTTATACTGTAGTAAATTTCTATAATAAATATATTTTTATTATAATTGTATATAACATATATATAATCAATTTTTATCAATGATCATGTACTTTTTATATAATGTAATATTAATTTTAATTTAAGGGCTTCCATAAAGTAACATTTTATGAATAAATTTTATTATTTACACTGTTTTTTTCTAGTGGCTGTTAAACGGTATCCAAATAAATTTGGGGATTGTAAGCAATTTTATATTCTAATAATTGTAAAGCCAACTATTGTAATTATTTTCAATATACTTTTCACTTACTTTCAAAAAGTTTTATCTTATAATTTTGTAATTGTTATGTAATATACAGTATTTTAAAATGATGCTGTTTAAGCTGTATATGATATAGTATATAAAATAAACTCATAATATGATTTATTACTGCATTTATTTATCATCATAATTGTATTCTCATCTCTTACTGGATAATAAGCATTAACATACAAATGTTTTATCCCATGATACTTTTCTACAGTATTTTATTGAAGTGAAGTTTTGTTAGACAAGACGATGACATTAATAGCAACAAGCAATATTTACAAATGCCTGAGAATGAGAGACTCAAATCATTCTATTTGAATATAAAATGAATAATCACTATGTATATTTACCTGCATATTATTCAATTATACCCCTGTGATCAAAAAGTATCAGGAATGGTTCAATAAAACACAAGATTTGAATTCATTCAACAAAATTTATTTAGCCCCTTCAAAATAATCTCCTACTGTAATGCACTTTTACCAATGTTTTTCCAATCCTTGAAATATGCTTTAAAGTTGTTTTTGTGAAACTCCTTCAGGACTTGATGAAATAAAACAATTTGCTGCAATCAACTCAAAAAGATTACCATAAAGTGGAAATTTTAGTCAAGGAAACAGGAAAAAGTCACATGGTGCCATATCAAGTGAATACAGGGCTTCCAGAATCATATTTGTGAATTTTTGGCCAAAAATTCACATAGAGCATTGTGAACAGGTGCATTATCGTGGTGCAAAATCCATGAGTTGTCTCACATAAATCAGGTTTTCTACAAATTTCTTTGTGCAAAATGTTCAAACTGTCAACAAACAATATTATTTAGTCAGTTGGAAGAAATTCATGATGTACAAAATCACAACAATCAAAGAAAACAGTCAATACAATCTTGATTTTTGACTGACTTTGATGTGGTCTTTTTGGTCTCACTTCACATTTTGAACACCATTCACTTGATTGTTGAGATGTTTTGGTATCAAAAGCAGAAATCCATGTTTCATCATCTGTTATGATGCTTTCTCAAGAAGAATCATTCTTAAAACATTTCCTTAGCAACATTGAATTTTTTCCAAAAAATATTCAACATTTTCAGGATGACTTGAGAAGTGACATGCCACAGTTCCAAATAATCCTTTAAAATTGCTTGACAAGATCTAAATGATAGAGACATTATTGAATATGTTCCATATTTGTTAAAGGCAATCAAGCACCAAATCTGACTTGAGTGACATATTGTTCATCAGTTGAAGTGTATCATCTACCAGAATGTGGTTTATCTTAGGCATGTTCTCTGCTTTCCTTGAACATCTTGTACCATTCAAAAACTGTTGTTCTTGATAGACACCAAAGGTTTATTGCAACATTTCCAATGTTTTTGTAGCAGTAATTCCATTGCAAAAAAATTTAATGTTCATTCTTTGCTCGATTACACTCGACATTTTGAAAAATTGTCAGCACAAAATTTATTTGCATATATATATGTGTGTGTGTAAACAAAAAGAGGATGAGATATGGATTGCTGCTAGATATTGATGAGTCATACCAAACAATGAAATAAACAGCATTGTCTTTAAAAGAACTACTACTGATACTTTTTGATTACTTAGTATATTTGTCTGTTACAAAAATTTTAAATTTCATTTTCCAATTGAATTTTTATTAAATTATAACATATTATTATTCATGAATAACGATATATAGCTGTTCCAAGTTGAGTAATTTTAATATATTACCTTGATTGACTTTTAAGTCATCGGGCATTTGAAATAGAAATCAAAAAATTAATACAATAAAACCTGTGTAAACAGACTTATTATTTGATTACACTGTATCAAATTACTTTTTGTATTCTGTAAGGTTCCATTTTGAACAGGTTTTAGCATCTTTTAAACTTTAAACTGTACCAGATAAATTTTACACTAGTGCTGGTAACAAAACAAGTTTTTAGTAAACTTCAGCTTTTGTGAAAAATCAAAACTGGACATTAGAAAAAAGGAATGAACACACACACACACACACACACACACACACACACACACACACACACACACAAACAAACAAACATAAATACAGTAGAGCATCGATTATCCGACCTCCGATTAACTGTCACCTCGGTTAACCGACCGCGTTCTAGTCGGCAAATTCAAATGTCTGCTAGTGATGTGGTGCTAGAATATTTGGCTATGTCTTGGCTACTTTAATATTATTTTTACATGTTTTAGCTGGCAACATTGGATCGACCATGAAAGGGAGCCAGTATTTAAATGAGGCTTAATTTTCTAACTTTTAACAATACAATAGTGACAATTATTATTTTTAAAAAAATTTGATAGGTTTAACATGGAGGAAAATTCAACGCGAAGTAGGTTAATAGTGATATACTAATACCTGTATAATAATATACTAATTACATGGGATATAATAATATACTACACTAATAATGGATTTTTTCATACTTTTCGGTTATCTGACTTTTCAATTATCCGACCAACCCCAGTCCCCAATTGAGTCGGATAATCGATGCTCTACTGTATATCCAAATCCAGTTAAAGGAATAAAATTATTTAACTATGTTTATGTATTAAATTAAAGATAGATGAAAACATTCATATAACAATCATGCCTCTGAGATATAATTAATTAAACTAAATTAGTAAGCTCTGAAAATTTCTTCTATGTACCCGAATACAAAATTTTTACCCCTCAGGCAACTAGGAAAATTTGTATAGAAAAACCAGTCAAGCAACTTTCTCATTGGCTGATTTCATCTTGAACAATTTGAACAAGGAACAGTTGTCCAGAGTTAACTCTGGTCAACTGTGCCTTGTTCAATCAGTCGTAATGCTGTTTCTTAAGGTAGCAGATGATGACATGTGATTTTTAATATTGAAAACACTTCAGTGCATATGTATAAACAATATAAAGACAAGATCTCTCAAGAATGTTTTGTACATAACTATAGAAGTTGTAATGTTGCCTCTGTTAATAGTGTTGATACAGTTCCTCAGGGTATTAGCAAATTCATTTCTAGAAAACTTTTTTCAAATTTGAATACAAAATATGGAACTTTCGTGAAGTAATTCACTTTTAGAAGTCCTGTAACCATTAACATCAACTATGTGACTCTTAACAAGAGACAGGAATTCTATTTCTTGTCAGCAAGTTAATTGAAATCGGTTAGTTGATTAGCAAATGAAGAAATCTAAGTGAACTACTAATTTCTTTACATGAAAATCCATAGCTGAATTGCTATAATTATGAGCCTTGATCACTATGTGAATGAAGCTGAATTTTAAAAAAATTTCAGTTACCAACTACTACACAGTAATAATTTTACTCACTACCTGAAAACCTTACTCAAGACATTTTAACAATTATACAAGTTTAAAGGGTTGTAGCTTTCTTGGTTTTCAAAACTACAAAATAATGCATGTTTCTTAATACCCTAAATACTGAAGTTTTAATGTTATTTTTGTACATCTGAGTGGTTTTGTCCAAGTTTTACAGCATTTTTCCCCATTGTAAAATGGATAAGCTAGTCTAGACTATCAAACCTTCTGCCTGTTGACTTTTTCTCCTCCTCTTCTTTAGGTAAACATGTCTTTACTTTCAGAGTTGCTGGATTGGAAAGTTAATAAGGATATTCATAGTATTTCTTAATCTAAATTATTCCAAATATTCCGCTAATGTATATATTGATTTAACATATGAAAAACTTTTGCTTTACGGCTTTGCATCTTACAAAATGAAATGTTAAATTTTAAACTTTAAGATCAATTATGCAACTGTAAATAGTAATTAACATTTATTCTTTATTTTCTCGTTACTTTCAGAATCAATTCAATAGTCACTCATAATGATGATTGTTTTTTGATTAAAGAACATTAACAAGTTTTTTGTCATAATTCATCCAAATTATTTGTACAGGAAAATAAACCACACATTATTTTAATGATTATGTATGGTCTTAAACACACACAGATTGGCTGTAAAACTTTACATCAACTAAACCAAAAAACAATAAATAAATAAAGCATGTGGAATGAAAAAACTCATCCCAATTCAATCCATCAATCTTCATTCAAAAGTCCAATCTTGCAATTTTTCAAAAGCAAACAATGCTTTACATGGTCCATTCTAAATGCATAATTGAAGGTTTTCTAACACAATTCAATTCCATAGAATCCTAACAAATAAACACTGTTAAGAGTATTCATTACTTTACAGAAATTATTTCTTGTACATTATTTTTTGTTACATAGTCACACAGCCCTAGAACAGATTGAGAAATTGCTAAAAAATGTCAAATTCTTCAACATAGCCTTGATAGTAAAACATTCATAGAGTATATATATCTAGATTGGGTCATCAAACAATGGCCCGTGACGCTGATCTGGCCCATTGCGCCACATATGAGCTAAAATATAATCAATTATATGGAAATATCATAGTTTGTAGATAAACTTATTTAAATTTTTTCTACATAGTAAGTGTAAATAAAAATGCCAAAATTAGTCTAATCTGATTTTCACATCTGAGAGTAATATAATTTTTAGGAAAATCGGTGAAATAAAAAATTTGGCAACTTTGGATATCAGCGCTTTTTGTGTAAGTACCTGCAATGAAGTTTCTAAAAGCCATTATGATCTTGCTGCAGCCCATGTGTTTGTGTATTGATAAATATGTTGTCTTTATGTTTTGTGTATTCAGTGTATTGTATTGAACAAAATGCAGTCATTCTGTTATGTGGCCCACTGTGAAAAAAGTTTGGTAACCTGAGCTAGATCAAATCAGTTAATGTATGCAATATAGGTGGAAACTTGATATAAAATTTTTGAAATCTTGAAACAATACAATTACAGTAGACCTCCCTATAACACGGGTTCCAATAACGTAGATTCCTATAACGCAGCGAAAAAATTGCGTCATTATTCGTACAAAGACGCTAAAAGGGACGCGTAAAACGTCATCGCCAACTCATCATAGCGGACGAGCAGCCGAACTATTTTCTGCCGTCTATCGCCACGCTACAGAGAGTTTAGGCAAGCTATCGTCTGTACAGTATGTAAATTAGGTACCGTAAGTCTAATACAGTACTGTAATTTTATACATTTCTTGTGAAAGAAACATTTCTTATTCAACGGCGATTAAAATTATTTATATTAATGATGTCTCCGAAGTTCAATGAAGTTTTCGCAGAAAAATAACATCTGAAATCGCGGCTGCGGTTTGCTGCGCTGTTCCACGATGAAAACAAGCTTGAGCAACGGCGATGTCGAATGGTGCACACTTGGTAAGTAATCCTACAATTTTTTGTTTATAGCGTAGTTTATACGGATTATTTCCAAAAAAAATATACGTATTTTGGAAATGTTAAGTCAAATTAGTCTAGAATCGATTAATTTTATGGAAGAAAACCTTTCAAACAGCCGTAGTCCGTAAACTTCACACGTGTCAAATACGTGAGCCAATCACAGCCCAAGGATTCCTACAACGCGAAATTCATATAACGAGGAACGTATCTTCGCGTTATACCCCTATAACGCGAAGATACGTTCCTCGTTATATGGGGGTCTACTGTGCATAACTGACTTGATTATCCAAGAAATGATCATAAAATATTTAAATCAGCAACATTTAATTGATGAATTATAAACTAAATTAGTAAGCTTAAATTATTTGTTGTAAAAATTTAGATTACTAAAGATTCATTACAGCACTTGTTTGGAAGGATTTATCATATCCCAATTTTTTTTGTTAATTATAGAAATCATTAAGTAGATACATTAAATTTATCATCATATTTAAAACTATTGTGTGTATTGTTTCAAACTAAACAAAGTATCTTTTTTTTTAATAAGGTTAAGGTTGGTGCATGCTAGTCACTATAACTGTAGTATATAACAAACTCAATGGTTATGCAGCATTGAATGAACAAAGCCCTGCACACTGCTTATAGCATGCTATAAATTATATGCAAAGTGAATAAAGTGATATGTAGTTCTGGACTGGATATGTTTATTTACAATCTGTAGCATAATTAGCATATGCACACACATTCCTTGTTATCACCACTACATTGTTAGTTCCATTGGAAACTGACAGTAGAGTTTGTTCCCTCTGATGACCAAGTGGTACAAGTCATCCTGTCCCCTAAACTGTTCTAATGTTAATGTCATCCATCCAACACTTCTTTTAATACCAAAATTAACAAAAGATGACATTGAAATAACAAAATAATGAACTTATAAGCTAGGATCTATAACTACACACCTATAAAGCTAGTCACAATATTGCAAAGGAATTAACACTGCATTATATTAGCAGCCATTGTGCACCAACTTTTAATTGTATTTTCATTTAGTGTAAATGCATTTACTAGTTGATAAATTTTTAAATTTCTAATTTACAAAGATCTAAAACTAATCTATAGATATGTTCTCAAATTTATTATGGCTTAGTTATTAAGATTTTGTATTATTTTTTTTAATTTTAACATTGTAAGAGTATTAGAATTAAAAAGTAACAAAAATTACATACTTCAAATGAAATAAATATTTATTTTTAATACATGAATACTGTAATTTCAAAATATTACATAAATATTCATTTTAATACATGAATAATTTTAAAAAATTTATTCAAGCCAAAATTTTTTTAAATTATAAATGTATTCAATAAAACTAATTTGCATTTTAAATATATTATCTGTTTTAATCTATACATTATTTACAATATTTTTTAGATACGTATGCAGTTTATATAAATTCCTATTTATTTTGTACATTTACAACACAAACACATGGATGAATTATGAAAATTATACTGAAATTATAATTTTGACTGAATACTTCCATTTCTATATATAGTTTTTGACATTTGATCTGGTAAAAATGATTCAATATCATATAAAATTGTTGCTACTTCTGATAAAATTGGCTTGAATGTAATTTTTCCATCCTTTTTTTCTTTTTGAATGGCATTTGAATGAGCTAGACAAGTAATACAGTTTGTAATAGTATTTACAGACAACGATTTATAATCATTAATTTCTTTTTTTTGTAGTAAAATTTCGATAGCTCTTTGAACTTGGTGTATAATATCTTTATTTGTGCCACCTTTAACCCTACCATTTAAAAATTGCTCACATAAAATTGCAAATGTCTGCAACAATGGAACCAAAAGACTTGCTAAAGCCTTTATTTTATTTTGATTTACTACTGAAATTTTTGAATCCTCTACAAGTAAAATTTCCTCCTCCTGCATTATCTGTAGATGCATCTTAAATTCATCAACAATATTTTGTTCAAAAACAAATTCTTTGCTAAGTAATTTCATAAGGATCTTATATTTATTAAAAACTACATCTAAAGCCAAAGACACATTATTATTTAAAGTGAGTGAAATCATGGAAAAATGAACTAGCAGTTGCAGCACTTGATTGCTATAATGATATATCATCATTTGTGGAATTGCAAGTTTCATCATATCAACTGAAATTCTCAAAGTTTCGTAGTCATTTCGAGAATCATTCACTTGACTTATTACTTCTACATAACCATCTGATAATTTCAGAAGATTGGAATGAAGATTTATATGATAAATAATAGATTCATTTAATGAAGTGTTTTCATAGACAATGCTTATTCCAGTTTTATTTAACAATTTTGTTAACCAGCCAACATTTGAAAATAAATCATTTAAATACACTTTTTGATTATTATCTATGTATCCGACGACAAGACAAATCAATGGAAAAGGCGACAACAATAAATTATGCTGTTGTCTCTTTATTATATGATTTGCAAAATTAAGACATAATAATTGTTCTTCCTCATTAAGAGATGATAAAAAGCGAGGCTGAAGATTATGAATGCTCCTATCAATTTTCCCATTACAAAAATCTCTGACCGAAATTGGATTACCAAATTGTACGTACACATTACCAAAATTTTGTTGCAAAATTTTACGTGCTTTAAAGAGTCCTTTGGTAGATTCTTTAGGTTTAGGAACACCTAGTAATTCATATGAATATAGAATTTCTTCAAGCGTTCGGTCATAGCTGATACTAATCGGAATGACTGTAATATCGGGAACACGTGCAGTAAAATACAATTCTAAAGCCACTTGTAACAAACCTAATTTTGGAAGCAGAGACTTAGCAGTCCGGCTTCTAGTTCCTTCGACAAAAAATTCAATGGGAGCATCACCTCCGAGAACATGCATCTGAACATAAACCGTAAATATGGTCCAATATAATTTATCGTCGCTGAACTGCCGTCTAATGAAGAATGCTCCCGAATTTCTCAGCAACATCGAAACGGCCTTAAGACCTAAAAAATCTAATCCGGCAGCAATTACCGGAACGGGTATATTGAAATGGAAACATATGTAAGAAACGAGAAGAAAATCGGCATAACTCCGATGCGTCGGCATAAACAAAATGGGATATTTATCGGCGACCTTTCTCACATTATCTATGCCGTCTCTGTTTACGTAAATGTGCTCGTATAATCTTTTTGCCGCTTTTGCCAAAATGTAACCGAAAAACCTTATGGCCTTCAACTGATAGTTATGATTCATTTCTTCAATTATCGCATCGGCTTCTTTTATTACATCATCTCTGTTTACGCCCCTCTCTACGCTCAACCGAGAAATCATCATCTGAACCCTAGAATCTTTTAAAACGTTTTCGGCTATCTGTTTCGGAGTCTTCGTCTCTGCAAATCTATACTTGGGACACTCCCACTTCCTGGTCACCCAGAACAGATCGCCATCTCTCCGTCTGTCTTCCAATATATCCACATAGTTCCGGGCTTCAAATTTTTCCTCTAGCATACTCTCCGTTAGCGACGTCATTGCATTTCTGAAAATGAACAATAGATAAGAAATTAATTACGATACCCGTTACCTCTTTGACAGTTAATTTTTTATTTCTTGCCTAATTACATACATTCGTACGCATCGTGCCAAATTTCAATAATTTTGCAATGCTTAAATAGGTTAAAACAATTCGCAGGTCACAGTGGGAAGAAATCGCACAAACTGTGTCAAACTTTGAACAAAATTCTGGGTAGAAGTTACTTTCGGGTCACTTATTTATATATGTATACTATCTATCTGACTAAAAGTAACTTCCACCCTACATCCCAGTCTATTAATTAAATTTAAACCAAATAAACCTTTGAAGAATGTCTTCATTCTTATCCTCGTGTTAAATGGGTGTGGCAGGCAAATACTTAACTAAGCAAATTTTATCTGAAGGAACATAAGAGTGTGCTTAAGCTTATCAAATAAGCTTAGATTAACACATTCTTCTTATTAAACTGTAATAATTCCATGTGTTTTTATAAATAAATATCCATATGATAATATACACGAGTGGCATTTGTATACGTTAATTACATCTTACAAATTATTATTTACAATCGTATTAATTTAAGAATAAGAAAACAAATCGACTTACAACCTCCGAAGACGACCTTCCACCGGCGACTCGAACAAGCTAGATCTGTCGGATGATCACCCGATTCGATTTCGCGCATGCGTAAAATACACACACATCCGTATAATTTAAACAAAATAATAGTAATAATTTAATTTAAAGGTTAATCTAATTTATAACATTAAAAAAATAATTTATTTACTTTTCAATTTTTATTATTATTAATTAAGCAGTTTTAATTGACTTAATTATAATCTCGAAATGACATATAAAACGAAGAAAGCGACGCTAGAAATTCATTGTAATTGTTTTAAGTGTACGGTACATAATTTAATAATTTGTAATTAAAAAAAAGATAGTGAAAAGGAAAATATATTTAATAATTTCCTTTCCGAGTAAAGTTAAACATATTTTAATATAGATCTTAAATTGAACATGGAGATAATAATTGGCTAAAGAAAAAAATTGGTTTCGACTCGATTCGTTCTCATTTAAAAAATAACAGAAATTAAATTAGGATATAAAATAAACAAAATGCTTATTTATTTTTGAAACTCTTCTTCAGTTATTTACTTATTAGAGCCGATACATTTCAATTAAATGAAAATATATACCGACTAATCGTAATTGAAGTACCCCGTAATCTACGCTGTCTAGAGAGAGATTTAGCAGTTCAAAATACAACCAAGTGTGATATGGTGACATTTCGGGACACGCGGATGACTTTTCTGTAAAAAAAAAAAAAAAATTACTACCAAAACTCGCCACTAGTGGTACTTTTGGCATTTTATCGGTACAAGACATTCCTACATTACTAAAGTCTTTGTATAGTACATACAAAGACTAGTGATGCAGGAGACCCTTCAATATAGTCCCCATTCCGGTGATGTAAAATCTGAAGGCAATGAGCAGTGCTTTAATAACTGACCATAATCGGTTCTCTGTGGTGCTTTCGCTTGCAGTGTGACGCTGCAAAATTTGCAACGAATCCTCGATAAACCACACTTGAGTGTCCCCCGCGAGAAAAATCACACGAATTAAATTTCAAAGCGGCAAAAGTGCCCTAACGGTAAGTTTTGATACTAATTCTTTTACGGAAATGTCTTTCGCGAGTTCTGAAATGTCATCATACCAACTGGGCCGCTAAATATTTCTCTGGATAGCATTGAATAGGAGTACGTTAATTACAATATTTTTTTATTGTTAGTTTCGGCAACAAACACGTGAGCGATGCCTTCCGGGAGGTCTATTTAGGCGTTTAAAGATTTCAAATATTAATTTTACTTTCCCGGCTGTTATAACATAATACGAAAAAGTATAGTAATCACGTGACAATTAACCTTCCTGGTTTTTAGGAACTTCAATGAGATCCCGGAACCAAAAAAGTAAAAACTGATACCGCGCGCGCGCGCGTTAGCATCTATTTCGTTTAATATCTCAAGATGGATTAAAGATTAAGAAACAAAATTTAGCATGATAAATTGTAAACAAGGGGCATCGATGGATGCTGTTTAATTTTGGTATTTAATTTAGGGGATGGGGAAATAGAGATGAGTCAGTTGTCATATCTCGAGCGGGGTCGACTTAATGAAAATATTACTCGTTCGCATTTACAATTATTTTTAGAAACTTGTTGCTATCATCAAAATTAGCCTTTCTTGCCTTTTTATAGTAATTAATATATATAACTTATTTTTTAAAATAACATCTCGTTTAGTGTTTCTTTCCCGGCAAAAATACTTATGTTTTTTGCCGGGAAAGTTACGCGATCGTTTTGTTCACGCAATAACTAATTTCGCATTTTATGCTCAACAATAGTTGATAATCTGAAGGACAGGCTATTTTTTTTAAGAGGACAAAGCTATTACCCTACTTTATATTTGTCTGACGGCTAAATTGTCTGATATAGGCTACGTTCTGACATAGAAATTTCAGATTTTTTTCGATTTCTACAAATCAGAAAATCGTAATAAAATTTTAATAATTCCTAAAAGAGAAAACAACATTTGAATGTTGTTTGATAAACAGCGGAGTGTTAAAAGTTGCTATTAATAAATTAAGAAATAATAAGTAGCTTAAATATTTTAAAAAATTTCTTAAAAATTTTATTTAAAAACTAAACTTGAAATATTATATATAAACAATATGCAAAAAAAAAACAAAAAAATAATGATACAGTAATTATATTTGGAATAACACAGATTGATTTGCATAAACTCTTCTTACAGCAATTGTTACAAGTATTCATTTGACATTTTTCATTATGCAAATTTGTTGAATTACGTTTGGATCTAGTGTAAAATAATGTAATTTTTACCAAGAATCTTGTCATATATTATGCAACTGTTTATATTATGCAATGGTACTCTTTATTAATGGCGGATAGTCAAATAAAATATAAAAAAAAATATATTGTGTAATAATAATATATCAAGCTAACGAATTTCATATTAAACATTACTCATAAATAATACACATTTATCATTTTCAGTTATCTTCAGAGTTTTCATAATCGAAAAATTTCCCCCTCCTTTTATTCTGTGAGTACTTTTTTAAAACTCCACTTTGTGGTCACTAAATAGAGCTTTCCTTTTCAGCAAACCCATTATGGGCTCCGCCAGGCCCACAATAGGGGATTGGTGGCGAGGGACGGGGCCCGACGTATCTGGTCAGTGCCGGCCCGAGGCAAGTTTTAGGATGGAGCGAGATCCTATTGTGGCGGCCCCTTGGTTGCCCCTAATTTATACCCTTTAATTTTCTTTACCACTGAGGCGCCCTTAGGACTTCGCGCCTGGAGCGGCTGCTCCGTTCGCCCTATGGTAGGGCCGGCTCTGTATCCGGTCGTCCACTCCTAAAAATTCCTGGGATTTTCCGACTCATCCGCATTCGGCCATTACATAAAGCGTTTGTCCAGCCGACCGACATCTCGTGTGACTGAGGGTCTTCGAAACCTATTTATGGTAGACTGGACCTGGCCCAATGGCACGTTATAGATTCATGGAGGCAGATTTGAATTAGGAGGCTCCACATACGGTATAGTATTGACTTCTAACATTTTTCTTCGGGGGGAGGTTAATTTTCTTATATCGGTTTGGGGCCCTCCGTTGATGGGACTCCAGGTAATTGCCCTTTTTTGCTACAGGATAACGCGCCACTGGTCAGGCCCAAAATGGGTCAGCCAGATGTTAACAAATAAAGTAAGACCCCGCTTAACGCGGGAGATGCGTTCCTAGACAACAAAGCGCTAAACGAAACAGCGTTAAAGAGATCATTATATCATAGAATAAATAGGGAAAAAAGAACACGCAACCAAAAATAAACAAATTTTACTTCAATTTTAAGTTATTTTTATATTAATTTGTATAATAATATATGTTGAATAGCACATAAACACATGCACACAGAGGTGTAAAGTTCATTATTTGTGATGAAGGTCCTGGCTCTTCTGAAATTCTTGTTCTTTTGCAATAAAGTCATGAAGTTTCATTTGTCACTTTTTTCTTTCCTTAAGCAAATGTTAGTAGCAGAAGATCACATCCAAAATGCTCGTTTTGCTTTTGCACTCCTTTCAAAATCTGGATCATTCACTACAATTTGATCAATGATTTCGGTTATCTTATCAAACTTTTACTAAGGAAATCTGTAAAGAAATTCTTTGGGTTCATCATTTTCAGAATCACTATTTTCCAGTTAAACATGAATTCCATGTTCTGCCAGTTCATGAAGGTCGTCGTCGGTAAGTCTCTCACCAGAAACCTGCTGCAACTCCTCAATATCCTGTTCGTCTATATCTCCTAGTCCTGCTATATTGATTAGGTTGAGTTTGGTCAACCTAACAATACAGCAATAAGCTCTTCTCATTGAGAATTCTTGAATACCTTCAGCCATAACTTCTTCCACACTTCGTTCGTGTATTAATCAGTTAATTCTTGCCAATCAAAGTCAATATTTCCTATGGCATCCATAATGTTATATATTTTTTTCCAAAATTGCACCAAACAAACATAGATTCTTATATGAGACTGGATTATTGTCATCTACAAAAACACTCAAAAACTCTAATAGTAAGCATAACCTACTTGGTGTCAGAAATGTCCAAGTGTAATCACCTACATTCAGTAATAAGAAGGCTAAAAAGCCATATAAAACTCCACTGGGGTTAATTAGACACATTCTCACACTGGTGTCAGAGAAAATGCCAAATGGAAACATTACAAATCTAATTGCTTCTCTTTACAAACTCATTTACATATTATTTATTATTCACATGCAGTTGCATTAGAAATGTTATATTTTGCAAATTATTGTCATTGTTTTTAATGACAGAGCAAAAAGTAAACATTAAACTTTGTTACAAGTTGGGTACAAATGTGAGGTCCCAGATAGAAATCAAAATTATATGTTGTGAATGATGAAAATCCAGTGGGACAGTTAAGCTCTCTCCTTTCAAAATTAAGACAAAGCAAGTTCTTTCCATCAAAATGGAAAACAAAACAATAGAATTACAGGGAGACTATCAAAGTTTGAAGGAATTTTAGATTATCGGGAATTGGGTTAAGTGTCAAAAAAAGACCTCTCTCGCACCCCAAGAAGTTTTGAATTATCACCAGGAGATGAAGGAAGACCAATCAGAATGTGGAATAGAGGAGAGAAAACCTATAAAAATGTGTGTTTTAAGGACATGAGATTCTTTGCTCCATAAATTTGTTCTTCCTTGCAAATCCACTGCTTGTTCTCTCATCGTTATTCTATCTCCCAGCCATGTTCATTCTCCCAGAATTTTTTCTCATCCAAGGCATCTTTTCTCCAAGAACTATTATTTCCAAAGCTTAACAGCAAGACCTGGGGCCATCAATCTTGAAGACTGTCAACGAGACAGTTGAGCTTTTTTTACTCTCTTCTTACAAATTTTGACACAAGAAATTTTAAAATTGTAAGTAAAAATGGTAAGGCTATCTCTGAGTACAGTCGACCCCCCTATAACACAGTAGATACGTTCCGGTTTTTATGAATCCATTTTCTACAAGTCCAGCCAATCACAGCCAGGCACGTATGCAGTTTACAGACTACGGATGTTTGAAAGGTAATGTTTGTTCCATAAAATTAATCAATTCTAGACTAATTCGACTCAACATTTCCAAAATACGTATAATTTTTTGGGAATAATCCATATAAACTATGCTATAAACAAAAAATTGTAGGATTACTTACCGAGTGTGTACCGTTCGACTACGCCATTGCTTAAGCTTGTTTTTGTTGTGGAGCTTGTCATCGAATGGTGCTCATGTGCTTCCTGATAAATTATTTTTTTTGCAAAAAATTCGCTGAACTTTGGAGACATCATTAATATAAATANTAAGAATGAAATTAGATTATTTTGTAATTTTAAATTCTTAATAGACTTTTTCGTGTTCTTCTAAGCCAAGTTCTTTTTAAAAATATAAAAATTCCATAGAACTTTACAGCATTTTAAAGCTTAAGAATGACACGTGTATACATGTCATTCTTAATTTAAGTTTAGAAATGCTAAATGCTGATAGAATAATTTATAATCGATTTACAAACACTACTTCAATAAAGAAATCATGTAAACGTCAAAAACACTTATTTTTGAAGGCCATTTCCTTTTATATTACGCAAATTCCATTGTATTCCTATCGATAAAAATCTAATGCAATCGAATTCTGTGATTTTAAAAATAAATGAAATGATAATGTGTTCTTTACGTTTTTCTTTAATCGTAAGTCACTTCCAGGAATTACTTATACTTTTAAAGAAATGTTTCAAAACTTTTGCACTTTACATACATCTTCAATCAATGTACAGTACCTCTACAACTTAACACAAAC
>NW_019384774.1:0-40512 GCF_000671375.1 Centruroides sculpturatus
ACAGATGGCGCCATCAAAACTTTAAATGTTACCGGGAAAGTTGAGCAACTCGTTGCTGGTTTATTTTATTAATTGTTCACAAGGGAAAAATAACAATCATTAACAAAAGTATATCGGAAATATTTTCTTTACTTTAAGACAAACTTTATTAAAAAGTCATTTAAATTCGACTTCATTAAGTTTTGTGTAATTAAGGAAGAAATCGATTTCCTTTAGTTATTTTGAAGTTATATAAAATTTCTTCGTCTTTATTGGTTTATAAACAATAAAAATCAATAGAAACGAACATAGGAAATGTTATAAAATTTAAATAAAAAATAATAACTTACGTAGACTAATAAAAATTCTGGAAAATATTTGGAAAAATACAAATATTTCTTTTATCAAATTTCAATAGAGAGAGAGAGAGAAAAAAAAATTTAGTTGACTAAAAAAATATCAAATAATTAATTACATAAAAATAGTAATTGCATTTAGATAATAGTAAACAATTAAAAAATGTATGTTAGTGTGAACACTTTAATTTTAATTCTATAATTTAGTACACAGTAATTGTATTCTAAATTAAACTTACTTCTAGTTACGCTTCTACTTAAATAATTAACACATACTGTTGTACTTCATATATAAAAATTCTTACTAATAAATAAAAGAGAAGAACTTCCCAAAATATTTTTTCGAATTTTTCAGGATAATGAAAATATTTACTGCCGAATAATAGATGATACATAACAGCCCAGTATACTCTTAATTATAGGCTACGTATTTCTTATATGTCTACTAATAAATACGTCCCTTATTGGGCTGAAATTTGAAAGGTATTAAAAAATCGTAGATCTGTAAATTCCCACTGTCGTCCGTCTCGAGAACGGTATTAGATGAAAGTCGAGACCACATACGGAAATCATACGGCAGGAGGCCCAATTAACTATATACGAACTTCCTGTCTAGACCGGAATTCATGCGATTTCAATTGAAAAAATTTTCTTCCAGAACGGAGTTACATAGATGACCGGCACGACTTTGTCGCTTTCGGGAAAAGTATGATTTACAGGGGCAAGACAGTAGTAATTTGAGATCGAGAGCATATATTTTATTTAAATTTAGCAAAACTTATTGTGAAAATAAATAAATAAACGAGCAAAATTTAGTTTTTGTTCGTTTATTTATTTATTTTCACAATGCAGTGAGTTTGTATTCTTCTTCCTTTCTCGTACTCTAATGAACTACTTTAAACATGAATAAGAGCCCGCATCAATTGCTTAGGTCTTTCTCTTTTTTTTTTATTAATCAAATAAAGAACAGTTTTGCTACAGAGAACTGTAAAAGTTTTATTAGTTTCTCTATTGATCCAAGGTTTATGTTTAACTCTCCGCGGGTAGCTAGACTATACACAGAAAGAGAGATTTTCTAGAGAATCTTAAACGACTTCGGATGAATAGTCGCAAATACAACTTGAATCTTTTTTTTAAACCCAATTTCTAGAAGAAAAGCGTTAATGAAATCGTTTGTTTCGTCTATCATCTTCTTTTCTTACTTATCCCTATTGTTTGTAGTGTTCTGTAAGAGCTTTTCTATCGAAATTAGAATTGGTATGATAAAAATGAAAAATTATCTACATAATTGAGATTAAATTTTAAATATTGCCTGTAAGATGAAAGTAATTATCCGAAAGTACTACTTAATTCGGTATTAAAATTTCTATTTTAAGTGTTGATCTGGAAAAATTCGCTCGATATTCTTCCATTTATCAAGCTTTATACTGAAAGGTATTTGATGTAGGAAGCTAAAAGAAAATAAATTGCAATATTTTAAATTTTAAGAAGAGCAACAAAGAAACTAACTTTACTAAGTACACGCGATTACAGCTAATATCTTAATTGTTCGAATACTTATCTTATTAACTTTGAAAAATGTTTTAAAATATATTATGTGATTACTTCTATAATTCTAACATAGCATATATAGAGTGACTGTATAGTCTGTCGCCCAAACAGGGTGAAAAACGGATCTAAACTTAAATTATTTTTTAAAAATTATTTATATATTGACCTATAAATTGGTTACATTGCATTAGAAGACCTATATTTGGGTTCCAATTAACTCCCATTGTTGTCTCTATCCTTCCTCGATCTCGAGAATGAAGTTAGATAGATGAAAGTCGAGACTATATATGAAAAGCTTATGGGCAGCAGGGTACAAACTGCATACAAACTTCCGGTATAGACCAGAAGTCACGCGATTTCAATTCAAAAAAAAAAATTTCCCAGAATGGAGTTACATAGATGACCGGCACGACTCCGTTGTTATCGGGAGAAGTATGATTTACAGGGGAAAGACTACTAATTTGAGGTGGAGAGCATATAGTAAGGCATTATTATAATGCCTTACTATATTTTAAGTTAAATTAATTAATAACTGCAGCCCGGCATTATGACGATATCACAATAATTTTTGCTGATTAAGCTTGAAATTGGGTGTACAAAATTGCCCCCCACAAACTAACATCCATACATACGGAAAAAAACCCAATTTTTTTAAATTTCTCAACGCTTCAAGGTCTCCAAGTTCATGTTTTAGACCATACTTTCCCTCTTATATGCAGTATAACATCCGGGTAAGTAAAAAAAAGAAATAGATAATGTTATAAATTTAAATTTCAGATAAACAGATTTTTCTCCCCTTAGAGAATTCATCTAAATTCAAAAACTATGATGAGAATTGGGTACAGGAGGGAAATTCTTATCTACTAACTTGATTGATGAAGCTTAAGATAGAGCGATGAATGTCGATCAGATGACAGAGATTTATTCTTATAAGTAACCTAATCTAATTCATTTCTTTCTTACATACTTTATACATATATATATATTAACATATTTATATCTAAATTACCTCTATTCATTCAATTAATCCTCGTTGTATTCGTATAATTTTAATCGAAGTCGCAATTAAACGTGTTTAATGACGTCTTTACCTAATTACTGCCATTAACCAATCAGACGAATACGATTTTAAATATTCGCTAACCAATAGAATTGATTGTGAGATATTTTTAAACATTTTTAAATCGCGATGTTAATTAGAAACGAAAAAAATAATAATTAATTAAATTAATTGCATAATTAATTGTGTTGACTTTACTAAGCGTCCTAAAGTTAATTGGAATAATTTCTAGTCGATTGTGATAAAAATTTTTGAGTGGAAATTTTCAAAAACTAGACCTATAAATTCCAACTGGCGTCCGTCTGTCTGTCTATCTGTCCTTAATCTCGAGAACGGTGTTATATAGATGAAAGTGCAGACTAAATATGGAAAACTTAGAGGCAGGAGGCCCCATTTACCATATACGAACTACCGGTTTGCACCGAGTTATACAGATGACCAGTTCGAATCCGTTGTTAACAGGAGAAGTGTGATGTACAGGGACAAGACACTATTAAAATTGAGAGCATTGTGACGATGTCACAATTGCTCGACAACTGCTCGTTATTTTTATTTTTTCCAAAAATAATGAATAATATTAATAATAAATATTTACTTTTATTTTAATTAATAGAATAAAATATTTTAATATCCGCTGAATTTTTTTCAAAAGTAAATATCTGAATTAATTCATATAATTCATTTAAAATAATGAGTTTTTATTGATCGTAAGTTATTTTCGCCATTAAATAAATTAGATCTAATTAAAATTAATATTTTTTAAATTAAATTACGAGTTATAAGATCGGTTTAAGTTTGAAATAGTCTATTGATGTCATTAAATGTATTTAACATTGCCGTTAATTAATGATGTTTAGTTTAAACTAGCCAATCAGCAGCTAGCATTTTAAAACTAGCCAATTAACAGCTAGCATTTTAAAACTAGCCAATCAGAAGCTAGTATTTTAAAATTTATATTACGTAATTTAATTTAAAAGAAATAAAACCGATTTTTCTTTTTTTTTTTTTGTTCCNCCACCGTATCAAAGAAATGCCGACCCTCCGGTCACAAACACACACACATATATATATATATATATATATATATATATAAGGTTTTTATTTATTCCGCTCATACCTTTAGCATTATAGGACATCCATCTTTTGTCACAATATTAGGAATTAAGGGCGCCACATGTTAGCGATTGGATAAAGAAAGGAATTTTTTCCTTTCCTCTGCAGAAGATGAGACAAAACAAAAATTGCTCGATTTCCTCACTTAATTAAATTGTCATCATCATCCCAATCTAATATATAAATTAATAATTAATTAATATGATTTTCTAAAACTCTCTCTCTCTTGTTTCTTCCGCGAAAGGGCATTATTAGCTTCATTGTTAACTGTGTAAGAAAAATGTCAGATGGAGGAACGAGACGTAAACGACCTTTATGACTCTTCCTCTCTTAATTCTGCATCAGTTAAGAGTCGAAAAGGAGAAGGGAAAAGTCATCGGGGATTCATTACACGTAAAGGAGTTTTAATGGGTCAGAAAGTGCAAAGATATCTTTAATTTTCTCATATATTTATACGTTTGTATGGCATCAAAACATAGCAAGGATTGATCTCTTTGCTTACACAAAGATTCTTTTGCAAAACGTCAATTTGTTAAGTCGCATGGTGTAGTCAAGTTTGGAACGATGCCAACTGCGTTTAACCTTCCCGAAAACATCAAAGAAAAATCGATGAAAATTACAAATCAATGCCTCGCATTCCTACAAGCTTTCATTGTTATCGAAGAAGATTGCATGGTTTATTTCATTAAACATCCACGCCGCCAATCTCCCTCTCTCCATCTTCCTCTCCACGTATAAGGTAAACTCAACTTTCATCGATTAATTGCTTATAGGGGGACCACCTTTAAGTGTGTAAATGCCACGTGCAACCTCCTCCCTAACTCCCATCCATCAGTTAATTAAGGAAAATGATACTTACTCCGACTTAAAATTGTATTTTTTCAAGTCTAAAGTATCTTCTGTTCGATATTTTTGCAGGTTTTTTATGGAATGGGTGTCATTATCTCCCTTTTTATCAAACTTGCGCTTCTGGAGATTGGAATTCTCTAAAAAAAATTTCGAAGAGAAACGTATAAGAATTAATATAATACCGTTTATTAAAAGGAAATAATTAATAATTTTTTGGAAAAATCATTTTAAAAACAATTATATTTTCCGAAATTTTCAATTTTTTTAATGCATAAAAATGCATTAAATATTCTTCGAGAATATTAAAATTTTTATAAAAATGTGGGGTGGACCAAAAGTCAGTTAACAATGATAAAACCTAAACTTTTATCCTATTCAAATACCTTATTACGATTTCAATTAACATTTTACAACAACGGTTAACTGACTTTTTAATTATCATTCTAATTCGGCATCACTTAACTGATTAGTGTACATCTCAAATTTAAACTTTTAGACCCATTCTCTATCAGTGGAGTAAATAATTGTTGTTTTATAACGTTTCTAAACTTGTGATAATATAGAGTAAAATCATAAAAACTTTCAATTTTCTGGAGAACATGTTTTATAGGAGTTAACATTAATTCTGCACGGCATCATCTTACATAAAATCTTCAAGAAAGAGAACATATATATATAAAATTAACCCAAACGAATAGGAATTTGTTCACGCTCTTAATTCAACTTCACAACACAGCAGTCACTTCACCACCATTACTAACAGGAGATATAATTTATGACTTTGGAAACAATAACTGTCATTTTCATTATTATCCAAAGATATTAAAGTGGAGTGCGCCTCTTGTATGGCTCCAAATTTGCTACATCAAAACACTGATGGAAAATTCGCAACAAATCATCGATTCTTATCACTCCGATCTAACACCGGGCCATTCTAAAGCACGCGCAAGAGAGGGGGGTTTTAAATATCGCGCAGTTTTCAACGTTTAGAAAATTAGTATCGGTGTTGAATTGTTATATAAATGATTACAACACTTTATATATTTCGTTGATTCACGTAAAGCTCACGTCGTCATGGCTACCGTTCAGTCTTCTCGCATTGAAAAGTCGATTGTCCGTGACTTTATTGACGTCATACTCTAGACGTTACTATATTTAGGGGATGGGGAAAATAATACTTACTGACCGCGTAAACAACGTCACAGGAGATTACCATGCTTTTTATTTAAACTTTTATTAGATATATTATAAAAATAACTCCTTTTTTTTTACTATTAATAGCCTCCCTGTATCGTTTTTAAGAGTGCCACAGCATCTTTAAAGTGGGTAGATAAACATGCGCTGTTGTTATAATGGATTTTGATCAAATTTCCTTTAAAAAAAAATTCACTTAAAGAATTGATCCAGATAAATTCCGAGAAGAGAGATCGTAGGCGATGTGACAGTCGAAAAATTCCAAGAATATGAGGAACAATTTAAACTCTTGCATCAAAAAAAAATTTTAGAATATTTTTAGTGGTTTCCTACTACGATTTCCCTCATTTTTCTTTATATAACATAATTTAGTAACAAGTTAATTAATACGTAACTTGCTTTATAAAATTAAAAAAAGAGAATTAATTTTAAAGTTATGAAATCCAAATTAATTACTATTTGTATCTTAAAATGGCCATGTTTTTAGTGAAGAGAAAAAGATAAATAAAATATTTAATTTCTTAAATAACTAATCATTAAAAATAATTTATCAATCGATTAATAAGTGTAATTCCTATCATTCAATGTGTATATATCATTTTTTATCACTAAATTATATTAGAAACAATAATAATAATTATCATCAACTAATCAGTAAAAATCATTTCTTATCACATTTCTTCATTGATTACTTTAAAATAACTTTAGAAAAATTGTGAAAGGTTATCATCTTCTGCCTTAAATTTTTTCCATGTCTCATTTTTTCCCCTTTTGTCTGTTTATCTACGCTTTGAGTTTCAATATTTCGATCTTGTCACCGATCGAAAACATTACCAACTGTAAAAATCCAGTAATATGTCGTTTGCCCCTGTAAATCTCGCTTCCCAACTATATCAGGTGTTAAGCAGAGAAGCTATCGTCTCAGGCATTTTAAAATGATGCCTAAAATTGCGTGTTTTCTCGTTAAAATTTAGTCATTTAAAAAGATAAATGGCTTTAATATTTAGTTTAAATGTTTTTTATTTAAAAAAGCAGCAAATATTTTAAAAATTTCGCTTTTAAAATATAAAATTTATGCGATTTATAACAAAAGTCGTTGCTGTTCGGCTTCACTGCATAACTAAGTGTAGATAGGAAAAGAGACATTTACAGGGGCAAAAATGTGCATTATTCCTATTTTTCGATGAAAATGGTCGAAAGAAGTGTTGAATTACCTTTAGGAAATGTTTTATTTTATTTTATTTTTTCGTGTAGAGGGAAAAAAAGATAAGGAAATAAGAAAAAGATAAAAGGAGGAGGTATAATGAGAAGAATATTCCGACAGGTGGATCTAGTAAATGTCTTCTTGTTGAATCGATGGTGACATTAATGTCCTGATTTTCTTTATTTTTATCCCTTAGATTTAGGAAAACTTTGAATTGTTGATAGTTCATGGAAAGGAATAATGTCTTGTTACCAATGTATTCTCCCTTTAGCAAGAAAAACATTAAATATATACATTTTTTTATATTAAATTTGTAGCATTGTACATTGAAAACATCTTAACAATTCGACCTTAATTAGAATTATCCCAAAAAAACTCCAACTTTTAGTGAATTTATTTTTTTTTTTAAATTTANTTCGACCAGAGGAGCGCTACATCGAGGTTTGTCTATATATATATATATATATATATAAGGTTTTTATTTATTCCGCTCATACCTTTAGCATTATAGGACATCCATCTTTTGTCACAATATTAGGAATTAAGGGCGCCACATGTTAGCGATTGGATAAAGAAAGGAATTTTTTCCTTTCCTCTGCAGAAGATGAGACAAAACAAAAATTGCTCGATTTCCTCACTTAATTAAATTGTCATCATCATCCCAATCTAATATATAAATTAATAATTAATTAATATGATTTTCTAAAACTCTCTCTCTCTTGTTTCTTCCGCGAAAGGGCATTATTAGCTTCATTGTTAACTGTGTAAGAAAAATGTCAGATGGAGGAACGAGACGTAAACGACCTTTATGACTCTTCCTCTCTTAATTCTGCATCAGTTAAGAGTCGAAAAGGAGAAGGGAAAAGTCATCGGGGATTCATTACACGTAAAGGAGTTTTAATGGGTCAGAAAGTGCAAAGATATCTTTAATTTTCTCATATATTTATACGTTTGTATGGCATCAAAACATAGCAAGGATTGATCTCTTTGCTTACACAAAGATTCTTTTGCAAAACGTCAATTTGTTAAGTCGCATGGTGTAGTCAAGTTTGGAACGATGCCAACTGCGTTTAACCTTCCCGAAAACATCAAAGAAAAATCGATGAAAATTACAAATCAATGCCTCGCATTCCTACAAGCTTTCATTGTTATCGAAGAAGATTGCATGGTTTATTTCATTAAACATCCACGCCGCCAATCTCCCTCTCTCCATCTTCCTCTCCACGTATAAGGTAAACTCAACTTTCATCGATTAATTGCTTATAGGGGGACCACCTTTAAGTGTGTAAATGCCACGTGCAACCTCCTCCCTAACTCCCATCCATCAGTTAATTAAGGAAAATGATACTTACTCCGACTTAAAATTGTATTTTTTCAAGTCTAAAGTATCTTCTGTTCGATATTTTTGCAGGTTTTTTATGGAATGGGTGTCATTATCTCCCTTTTTATCAAACTTGCGCTTCTGGAGATTGGAATTCTCTAAAAAAAATTTCGAAGAGAAACGTATAAGAATTAATATAATACCGTTTATTAAAAGGAAATAATTAATAATTTTTTGGAAAAATCATTTTAAAAACAATTATATTTTCCGAAATTTTCAATTTTTTTAATGCATAAAAATGCATTAAATATTCTTCGAGAATATTAAAATTTTTATAAAAATGTGGGGTGGACCAAAAGTCAGTTAACAATGATAAAACCTAAACTTTTATCCTATTCAAATACCTTATTACGATTTCAATTAACATTTTACAACAACGGTTAACTGACTTTTGAGTCACCTTGTACGTAATAATTGTATTGATAACATATTAGTAATTAAATTTTTGCAGTATCATGTACTTAAAACTACTTTATCTCAACTTTATGACACAGAGTATGTGACGGCTCGCTTTACGACGGTTTTCCACGAACTAATTATGAGAATCTACTTGTATATTACACGAAAACAAAACACTTAACGTAATCTATAAACAAATATTATACGATAAGTTATGATTATAGCTAGTTTAAGGAAAGTAAATTCAATTTATTTCACTAAATTTAAGAGAAATTAAACGGTTCGTTTTACGACGGTTTTCTACATAATTTAGTCGTAAATGTAAAAAAATCTATTATATACTAATCATAAACAAGATAATTAACATAATATATACATTATAGGAATCAAAATAAACTATAATTTAATATCGTACGAGATAATTAAATCAATTCCCAAGAATGTAATCTCAATGGCTCGCTTTACGACGACTTTTCATAAACCAATTAAGTCGGAAATACGTCAATCTGCTGTAGCCTTATATATATATAAACAAGATCATTAATATAATAACGAATTAAAATTTTCAGGTATTGTATAATTAAGGCTATTTCCATGTATGCCACACAGCTTGTATTAAAGGCTCGCTTTGCGACGGGTTTTCTACCTACTAATTACGTTATAAAAATGCAAAAATCGACTTCACATTAATAAAAAACATAACAATATTAATACGTTAATTAGAATTTACTTAAAATAAATTATTCATTTCGTTAATTATCCTAAATTACAATAAAATTATCAAGTAAACAGCCTACTTGACGGAGCGAAAACAACTTGGAATATCAACCGTCGTAAAGCGAGACGTTATAAATTGAGATTACGTCCTTGAAAGTAGCTTAACGTACACAATTAAATTAAACTTTATGTTAATTATCTTTTCCTATAATGTGTATATTATGTTAATTATCTTGTATATGCGTACCCAGCTTCGTGGGGCCAGGGCGAATTTGAATTAGGGGGCCTCAACGTAGACTTCTTTTTCGTTGGGAAATGTTTAAGGGGAAATATTTTCTTATAAAAGATGGTTTTGGCCCCTCCGTTGGTGGGGCCCCCTAGTAAATTGTCTTTTTTCCCGTAAGATAACGCGCCACTGTGCGTACTGTACAACATATTTCCACATAAGACACTATACGATCGAACGGTTCGTTTTACGACGTTTTTTTCCGTCGTAAAACGAACCGTTCGTTTTCTCTTACATTCTGTGAAGTAAATAGCGTTTGCGTTCCCAAAAGCAGCTATAAATGTCCATAAACATGCTTGAAATGTGGATAAATGAAGAGAAGAAGAGAAAACTAAAGAGTAAACACGTAAAAAACATCCCTTCCACGTTGAAAAACCATTAAAAAAATCAATAAATTCCAACGTTATTTTTTCGTTTGATAAATCATTTAATTGAAAAACGAAATCAGTTCAGACAACCGGACGGACCTCTCGAAACTAAATACTATTTATCAAATTCGAAAGATCTGTATCGATCAAAGGAGATCGAAAGAAGAACGGAGATCTCTCGAAAGCTGATAGAGGGCTCCTACGTAATTCTAGGACCTTTATAAACTAGGGCATAACAATTCTGAGGCCCTTAGAAAAATATTAAGAAATAGAAAAGCAGAAAAAAAAACAGTGCTTATAAGTTTTAAAATTAATTTTTTAATGCGCAAGAAACTCGATGAAATGAGTAATACGTAGTGAGGCCTCAGTACATGTGAGGCCCACTAGAAAAATATTTGAATGTGGTACTTAAAACTTAATTAAAATTTTTGTATTGATCATTATTACATATACGGCCTCTCGGAATTTAAAAAAGGGCCCGGTTTCTTTACATTTTAAGGCCTCGATATGTTAAAAACAAAACGGCATAAAAAAGTTGTTAAATTGTTCTTAATAAGCAAGAAATTCAATGGAATGAATTATTTATAATATATTTTTGAGGCCCCGTAAATGCGATGCCCATGCTAAATAGTCCTGTTGACTCCCGTCATGGAACCCGGTTGTAAGAAGAAATATTAAACTTTCATTATAAACTAGGGCCTTCGTAAGTGTAGAGAGGCCCGGCTACTTTTACTTTGAGGCCCCAGTTTATTTAAAATTAAATAAAGCAGCGTTAAAAAATCATATTTTAAAAAAGAAAAACTTAAAAAATAAAGATTTTATACACAAAAAAAATGCATAAAAATGAATTATTTGATGGCGTTTTGAGGCCCTCTAAATATGGGTCTGTCCATAAAGTAAAATGTTAAAAGTTCACTATAAGCCAAGCCTTAAAAAGTCGAGAAATATAACATCATTTTCACCTTTTTTTATATAATGGAGGCCTTACTTACATTTTTGAGGCCTTCAACATATAAAAAAAAAAGTTAAAAATGGTGTTACATTTTCTCAACTTTTGAGGCCCAGCTTATAGTGAACTTTTCACATTTCATCTTCTGGACAGGCCCATCATAAAAGGCCTTGCAAGGCCTCTTGTTTCGGATCTCATAAATATACTGTATTCCAAAATACTGTATTTTAGAAAAAATAAAGTTTTCTTCTTAATACATAAGTGAAATGAATCGTTCATAATGTTTTTGAGGCCCCATAACGTGAAGAATCACTTGCATTTTTGAGGCCTTAAGAATATTAAAAAAACGTTAAAAATAGTATCATATTTTCTCGACTTCTAAGGCCTGGTCTATAATAAACTTTTAACAATTTTTCTACTGAACAGGCCCCTCGCAGTAGACCTAGCAAGGCCTCTTGTTTCGATGGACCGCTGGACCTTGCGACACAAAATACAAGAGAATTACAACGAAATGAATAATTTGTGACAAAGATTTTTGAGGCCCCTTTAAGCACGAGGTCCTTCGCACGAAAGGGCTCGGTTATATATGCAAACAGTACGTTTTACAGGAAAATAACTTGAATTTTTTTTAAAGAAATTTCATTAAATAAATTTGGAATTCCTTTTTAGAAAATTTCATTTTAATTAATTAAAAAAAAAGATTTATGATTAATTAAGCATTGAATATTAATTTCTAAAACAAATTTTAATTTTATACGTAAATTAATTTTTTTTTTTTCTGGAGAAATTTCCTTCTCTGTTACAACATTAATTTTTATTACTTATGCAAATCACGCTAACAATTTCGTTGCAGAATATAAATTATCTTCATTTTCTCTTCCAGGTTAGATTAATGCTATTTAATCTGTGAAAATTGATTTAGGATGAAGAGGATGAGAAAGAGAAGGAAGTTAATCCTTCAGAAAAATACATTTGACAAAGATAATTCCGGTTCAGAAAGGGGTAAATCGTAAAACAAGAGAAATTCAAGATCAATAGGGATAAATCAATAAAGATAATTCCAGATAATAAGATGAATAAAAAAAAAAGAACAAGGAAAATTCAGGATCAGAAGAGGCAAATTTTGAAAAATTCAGGGTCAGAAGTGGTGAATGAAACAAAAAATCAAGGAAAATTCAAGATCAAAAGGGATGAATAAAAAGAAATTCAATTCAAGATCAGAGAAGGGAATCAAAAGAACAAGGCAAATTGAAGGTCAGACGAGAAGCGAATAAAAAAGTAATAATTCCAGATGCGACTGTGGGCGAATCACAGAACAAAAATAATAATAATAATAATAATAAGAATAATCCCAGACCAGAACATGTTGAATAATAAACAAAGATAACCCTGGATCAGCAAAGAAAAATTTTATTACAAATTTAATTCCAAGCTCCATAAAACTCGTTTTGTTTACCATAAAACTTTATATTTCTCTATGGGAAAATTAATCAAAGTTACCGAGTATTAAACAGTATGCGGTTAAACGGATCACACTACTTTCTTTTGTTCTTACGATAGCAATTATTTATGACAAATTATACTGTTAATTATATTGTTAAAACGAAGTGTGTTCGTCGTCCATGCTATCTCTACGTAATAAATAATTAATGGTGACGACGATAACGTTCTCGTGCAACGAAACGTTACACTAAACACAATTAATTTTCCTATTTCGGCATTCCTATCCTAAACTTATACCAATTAAACGCATTGGGTAACCTCTTCCATCTGTTGTTACACCAGGATTTATATTATTTTCAATGGGTTCTAATCTAAACTGAATTAAAGTTCTACTAATGGAAGCTGTTTAATTCCAGATAATGAACTCATTTAAGTGATAATAAATTGAAACACTCGAATATATCTCGTTAGTTTAAGCACTTAACTTAGGGAATTATCTTTGAAAATCGTTTTAAAGGGACTTTTTAGGGAATTATCTTTGAAAATCGTTTTAAAGGAACTTTTTAGGGAATTATCTTTGAAAATCGTTTTAAAGGAACTTTTTAGGGAATTATCTTTGAAAATCGTTTTAAAGACTTTTTAGGGAATTATCTGTGAAAATCGTTTTAAAGGGACTTTTTAGGGAATTATCTTTGAAAATCGTTTTAAAGGAACTTTTTAGGGAATTATCTTTGAAAATCGTTTTAAAGGAACTTTTTAGGGAATTATCTTTGAAAATCGTTTTAAAGACTTTTTAGGGAATTATCTGTGAAAATCGTTTTAAAGGGACTTTTTAGGGAATTATCTTTGAAAATCGTTTTAAAGGAACTTTTTAGGGAATTATCTTTGAAAATCGTTTTAAAGACTTTTTAGGGAATTATCTGTGAAAATCGTTTTAAAGAGACTTTTTAGGGAATTATCTTTGAAAATCGTTTCGAAGGAACTTTTTAGGGAATTATCTTTGAAATTCGTTTTTTAAAGATAATTTTAAAAAATAGATTTTTTTTATTGTAAGCAGGGAAAAATCTTTAAAAAGAAGATGTAGTGAAGATCCGGATCAATTTTGGGGGGAAGATCAATCGCAACACACCGGAGATCGAATTAAACAAGAGGAAAAAATCGATATCGATGCTGGAGGAGGGTACAAATCTGGAAGCATCTTCCTAGAACGATGCTAGAATCGAATTTTGCCATCCCCTCTTTATGTCAACATAAATATAAGCCCTATAACAAGCTAAGGATCAGCAGAAGTAATAAAGAAAAGGAGGAAGAAAGAGAGAAACATCGAACATTGGCCAAGTTCCCAAACAATAAAAATGGGTATAAAAGATCGAAAATTTATATAAACCCTAGTTCCTAACGTTAATGTCCTTATTTCTGAGGCGAAGGATAATAAAATGGGCTCGTAAAATGGGGAATTCTGCAAAGAATTAAGTTAAAATGCGTGCAAAATGGTGGAATTAATCCAGTAAAAATTCTTCGGTTTACCGAGCGTGCAGAGTTTAAAGTTGATAGTAGCGGCAACGTTTAAAGTAATCGATACGCGCTCTGTTAATGGATACCTTTAACCTTTCAACATCCCTAAGCGCACTGGCGTCATCTCGTGTTGGGATTCGATACTAAATATTCTCGAAATGTATGCGATACTTCAGTTTTTTTACTTCGTGTCAGATCAAGTGTAAAGTTTGGATAAGTTGGCATGGAATACAGAATGCTATTGTTTAACCCCGTCTGCAATTCTCTTTTATCTGGCATCCAGTTCAGATAGAGGAGAACCGGTAGAAAGAACATTTTGAATGCTTTAAATGGGAATTCTCGAGTTAAGAAGTTGCATTCTGACAGCACTTACGGGTATATTTAGAGGGAATAAGCTACATATTTCATTTTCAAATACCCGTGAATATTCTAGAATATAACTTTTCTAAATGTTTATTATATAAAGCGGTGCTAGTAATTAAAGGTTCGAGTTCGGAAATTCGGATAACCAAATCCGGCTTTCGTTTTTCTTTAACGGATGATAATGTAATGAGTTTAAAATGAAAAATAAGTAAAACATTTATGCACAATGCTAAATATACAGGGTGTTCCAAATAAAACTTGACATTTCCAAGCTGGCGTATTACCACTACTACAGGGTGTATTACAGCTTTATACAGAACATAACGAGCTGCATAAATTATCTGTCTAATGTGAACAAAACATCTTTAAAACAGGAAGGCCACCATCTGAAAGTGGAAAACAGCATGTTCAACCGTTGCATTCATTGTATGCCTTGGAATTTTACGTACATGGCGTGCCATGCTGTACTTAATGCCTGACAACGATGTTATGGGATTGAGGTAGATCATGTCTGAGATAGCTCCAGAGCCAAAAATCGCACGTATTCAAGTCTGGCCAATCTTACAGGCCAATATGTCACTATTTCAGCTTGGAAAGCGCTTTCTAGTCGTGGTTTTTCGAACTAACTTTTTTTCTCGAAAAAATTCCCATAATTTCGTTAAAGCCTTCCCAAAATTTCGTGACTTTCTGATGAATAGTTTTTGCTGTAGCCAACTGGGAAATGTCAAGTTTAATTTGGAACACCTGTATATTTGTTATAACTTACAGGATGGCCATAATTAGTTTCCCTATGCGGAGTACTCTGTACCCGTAATAAGTAAATGAACTGAAACCAAAATTTGTATATAGACTAATGCAAAGGAATTTACGAAAAAAATTTTAGCTTAAAACTTCTGCTAGGGGTGCTTTGGTGGAATATGGTTTATGGTAGAAACGGTGCAACTTTGGCAGACTCAAAGGATCGTATTACACTTTAAGTGCAAACCGTCGCCGGGTAGCAATTGCAATTCGTCGCCTTCAAATTTTACGTCGAGCAACATTCCTTACATCAATAGACTGCTGTGCAGAAGGAACGTCCCTCGAGGAATAAATAAATGCATTTTTGTTATTTTGTTTCGTACGTTTTCCTGTAAAACACATCTAGCAGAAGGTTTCCAACTAAAATGTTTACCTGTAAAATCTTTTTCCGCATCCTTTTCATGGTGTGTATACAAATTTTGATTTCAATCTGTTTATTGGTTACATCTACAGAGTGTTCTGAATAGGAATTCTAATTATGGCCACTCTGTAAATCAGAACATATTTTAGCATTTACTGTATTAATTGATGGTAATTTAATGTTTAAACTTATTTTAATGAGGATGATTTGTATAGAAATAAATTATCCGATACAACTTTTTAGGATATTTATTACAGTTTTTCAGAATTATAATAATATTTAGTCATTCACATGAAAAAATTTTGTTTAAAACTAAATATAGTTTTTATAAAATTAAAACAATAATGGAAACTATCATACAATTTAATGTATAATTTTTTCTATCACAAATTAGGCCATCAATCTTGGTCTTTTTTCCGGTGGCGGTTTCATTCCAGATTTTTGAGACTGCTGTTGCGTGCTGGTGGCAGGTTCGGCTTTTTCCTGTTTGATTTCGACGACTTTGCCGGACTCTTCCGCTAGAGGACAAAGAAAATCGTATTATGTTCCTTACGAATTTGACAATAATAATACTGTATAATGTAAAAATACGTTCAGAAATTAATTTTATAATCATGTTTTACAATTTTATACATAATATTTTTATGAAAGTTTAATAAACACTTCAAAAAACCTATATATTCGAAAATTCTACTGGTTCTTATTTTATAGAAGGTTGATTCATGTACGAAATGATCGCTGAGTGCATAGGTTATATTTCTTGATTATAAGGTTGCTGTATTCTTATGCGTTTTAACTCTATAATCCTGCTATTATCAACAGTATTTCGTACAGCAAACAAAAACCCAATGGTTTAACAACATACAATTTATTATTCAATTTTCTCTTCTAAGGTGCGTTGCAAAAATATAAGGTCAGTTGCATTTTTGAGTGATTTATCAAAAAAATTCAGTATCACTTATAATTTGATAATTATAAAGAGATGGAAGCACTACATAATTGCAAATGAAGACATAATTGAATTTATATCACCATTAATTGATTGTGATACCTCTACCCATTCTTAAAGTTACTTAAATCCTAAACTGCCTTTGGGCCAAATCAGATTGGAAGTTCTGCTAGAGCTATTTCAAAGCAGCTAAAGAGATCTCGTTGGGTTGTAGCCAATTATATTAAGCTTTGTGTGCAATATGGGAAGAAAAACCAAATAGAATGGCCTTCCAAGGTGACAAGAAAGCAAAAATCATCAATTATGTGGAAAATATCAACAGTAGAAACATCATTAGGTGAAATGGCACAAAGGCCTGATGTTAATGTTCCCAAATCAATACTGTTCCAAATGGTAAAAATCAATAAAATATCTAGCGTATAAAAATAGAAAAGCAGCAGCACATATGTAAAACACCTCCACCAACAAAAAAAAAGACTGATATGGGCCAAAGATAAAATGTCATGGACTTCAAAATGGTGTGAAGTTATCTGGAATAATAAAACAACAAAGTTCAATTTGGATGGTCCCGATGGTTTGCAATTTTATTGGTACAATCTTAGGAGAGAGGGGTTTTTGTTTGCCAAGTGTCAGCAAGAAGGGGGTCAGTTATGATCTGGGCAGATTTTGGATGGTCTGGAATAATCAATTTAGCATTTATAAATTGATGAAGGAAGGCAGGATCTTCTGCCATTTAGAAAAAAAATTGGTGGTCCATTCTGGCAATTGCAACAAGAAAATGCACCAATTCAAAATGCAAACTTCAATTATCAGTGGTTATTGGGTAATGGCATTCAAGTCATGAATTAACCTCCCTATTCCTATGCTTTGAATCCCATAGAAAATCTATGGAGTCTAATAGCTAGGGATATGTATGCGGGAGAAAAATACCACAATATTGAATAACTCAAACCTGTAATTGTAATTGCATTGGAAAAAATCAATTTAAATATCTGCAACATCTTGTTAATTCTATAAAAGATAGTTGAAAGATACGAAATAAGTGTTAATAAAAATGGTGTTTCACTCGCTATTAAATACCACTGGCCTTATATTTTTGCAACACCATTATTTTTTATTTTTTTTTCAATAAAAAAAATTATATCTTTATTTTTATTTTTAATTGTAAATAAAATAAGTAATTCTTTTTGAGTGATTTATCAAATCACCCAGAAAGGGGTTATCATAAATCCCGGGGTTACCGACATGCCAGTTAAACTGCGACTAAAACATAAAATTAATCATATCTAACAAAACTAGCCGTTAATTAAATGTTAAATAAAACATTCTTTCCAGTACAATATAACAACAACATTGTAATTTGACTAATCGACTTAAAATCAGGAAAAGAGAGTTTTCGTTTACAAGACAATAAAATAATTGACATTAGTAGTAACTTAGTAGTAGTTAGTCAGTGTGGGCTATACACTGACCATCTACCCCGACCTTAAAAATAAACATCTTCCTCTCAACTTTCACACAAAGCCGATGTTAATGGGGGTAAGCTGAGATAATTTACAGAAAGTTTCTTAAATTTAATATGTTTATTTTTGCGTTCTTTAATCAAATAACAATAAAATACAAAAAAAAGCAATTTCGGAATTCCAAGAGTATTTTACGTCGTTAGAAAGACGACAAAATGAAGAAATTAAAAGTATAATAATAGTTTTTGATGTTATGCTGACAGTTTCACAGTTTTAGAATAAAAACTCGGATCTATAACCTCAATTAAACCGGTATTCCGCCCGGATAAACCGGCATGCCGGCTTTTACCGTACAGAAATATCTGATTGCATGGTCTTCCCCGGACAGACCCAATGACGGTCATTCCGCGAAAATACGGTACATATATTCCTGTCATTAGTTTTTTGTTTAAGTGTGATAAAAATTTATTACTCCAAAAAAGTTGGGGTGGTCTTATATTTTTGCAACGCACCTTAGAATCGAAAATTGAATAATAAACTGTACGTTGTTAAACCATTGGATATTTGTTTACAATAGCTGATAACAACAGAATTATAGTGTTAAAACGCATAGATTATATTTATTTATTTATTACATATACAAAAGGAAATATCGCAAGATAATTGATATTCTCTCCGATAATAACGCCCGTAACAAACGAGAAAATATTTATTGTGGCATGGTTAAAATGCCGGGCTGCAATTTTAAATCATATTTTTTATTTATTTAATTTAAAATATATTCTCTCTACCTCAAATTAGTGATGGCTTGCCCCTGTACATCATACTTTTCCTGTTAGAATAGAGTCGTGCTGGTCATTAACTCCTTTCGGGGGAAAAATTTCGGAATTGAAATAACGTGACTTCCGGTTTACATCGGAAGTTCGTATATATTAATTGGGGCCCCCTACCCCTTAGGTTTCCACACATGGTCTCGGCTTTCAACTGTGTAACTCCATTCTGGGGATTAAAGAGTCGAACAGACGGACGACAGTGGGGATTTGTGTCTACAATTTTTTCAAATTGCAGCTCGACAACAACGAATAAAAATCAATATACTGTACAGTACACGATAAAGGAAAGTTAGCTATATTATAAGAAATTATTTTATCTAATTCTTTTAATATTTTTTGTAAATGGGAAGAGCCAGTCATATCCCTCCCATACTGGCAGACAATAATCGAGTAGAGACCGAATATTCGCAAAATAGACAGATCGTAAGACTGTTTTTGGGAAAATAGGGGAGAGAAATCCAAAAATTCGAAATCTCAGTTTAATTTTACAGATATGAAGGAGGCGGTAAAATTATTAATCCAGGATTGATACTCAGGATCAATCTTGGCTTAAAATTATGACGATGCCGCAATAAATAATTTCTCGTTGTTTTGTAGTTTCTTTTGGGAAAAAGCATAGCATCCGACTTTCTAACAGCAGCTGACAGACTACGAATTTCAACGAATGGAAATAAATTCCGAAGCGGTATCGGTGTTTTCGAAATGCTGCAAAGACGTACCCGTTGCACAAAAATCGCTTATACAAAAACCCACTACCGATGCAGGAGATAAACTGCAGATACCAAAGAATAATATATTTTCTGTAATCTAAATAAGATTTTTTAAAGAAAATTCTACTTAACTTAGTCCACAGAAAATAAATTATTGTCGTTACTTACGGCGCAAATTTTTTTTCTAACAATAATTTATTCGCATTTTAAAAAATGAATACAAACAACATATTTGCATAGCAATAGTCTACCTTATACTAGTACAAAATACAGTGAAATGGTTATTCTATACAGGAAAATGAAACAAAATAAAAGATTTTCTTTGTTATTAGATAGTTATACTTTAATATTCAATTCCCTATATACAAACACACTCATTCAATGACGAATAAAATTATTGTTTAATTAATTAAAAGACCACATTCATTAGTAATTCGATGAGGAGAATATAGTCAATTTTTTAAAACAACACCAGTGAATACATCTTATATGAATTACATACATTCAATGAATTTATGCATTTTTAATAATGACACCGAAATGATAATCATTTCTAATTTCTTTCATTAACTAATCAATCATCAATTAATTGTCCAGTTAATTAGAAATTAATGCATGTAAATCATTGTACTTATTAGGGAAAATCAGTGTTAAATCAACTAAACAGCTGAAAATTATAGGCTATATTTATACTATAAATTAATTAAGTAATTAATTAATTAATCTGACATTAAAGATGGGTAGTCCCAACATCTTACGATAAATTTAACAACACAAATTTTTAATTAATTAATTAATTTTGAAAATATATTCTTCAATCCCTGCAAACTAGACAAGTATTTTATCAGCTATGCTGTCCACAGCACTAATCTGATCTTTGCCTCTAGGCATGTATAAATTTTTAATCCTATTATAACAACACAAATCCACTGATCACACAGATCCACTTATCTAGAGGCAATGATTAGGCTGGAGGTATGAATGACAAAATTGGCAATGTCTCTGCCCAGTTTACAGGATTGAAAATTTAAATCATACTCTGAGTTGATCTATTTTATAGCTGTTTCTAAATTATTAAATTTATTACAAGATGGAAGTAGTACTAAATACATTAATTAGTTAATTAGTTTATAGCATAAATGTAATCCTTGTCCACGAGTTTGTATACTACATATAAAAGCACAGAAGAAAGCAAACAAAATAATCTCATTGTTACTGAATGGATTAAAGTCAATGCAACACAAGGTAGATCTACCAAAGGGAATGCCTTCCAGAAGGACTTTTCTATGGGAAACCTGCTCTATTTAGGTATTAGACAAGTGAAGAAAATCCAGAAAACTCTGGGCAGCCAACTTGTTGGGCAAGCACAAACCTACAACCAGTTATCGGTGTTCAGTGGTTTTTATTTACTAATCTACTAATGGGATGCAAAAAAAATTAATTTAAAATATAACCTTCAACATATTTTAAATACCAGTCAAGTTCACTTAACAAGAGCATTGGATAAGAAAACCATTTGCTTAAGATAGTACTCTTCCACATTCCCTACAATTTACTTGTAGCAGGACTCCTGTTAACAGAGCAACAGATAATAAAGCAGTCTGTTTAAATAACGAGTGCTGGTTGGTAGCTTTTCTAGAGCAGAAGTTTGCATATGGGAGAACTACTATGAAGAAAATTTATAAGACTTTATCGTTAATCTTACCATACATCATCATCCAGGACACATGGCAACAGTTGTCTTACACACAATTGAGATTAAGGAAATAATTGAAAAGAAAACCAAGAGTAATCATATCCGAAAAAGAAGTCTGTAATTTTTTTTCGGATATTGATTTAGTAAATTTGTTTAGGTTGTTTATTTCATAAATAGTTGTAATAGCATGTATAGTTCTCTTCCATATTTGTAAATTATCATAATAAAATATGACAGAGATTCTTGCAATAATGTACAGTACTTATTTGTATGTTTCATTAGAAAGCATCAGAAATTTTGGATAGTAACGATGTTCACATCTTTTCAGTTAGGTCACCTACTCCCCTTCTGGAAAGAACTGAAAATCATGTAACTGTTAAATATACTGTATTTACTGATTATTTGATAAATGACAGAATGAAATAAGAATGGAAACCAATGTGTGTAAATACAGTAAAATTATATGATCATGTATTTTAATGTTTGCAAATATAAGTTATATAGAGCTTCTAAGTCATGAAAGGATACAGGTTAATAACCATAAACAATTCCCTGGATCTTGTCACTTTGTATAAGGGAGCAATCTAGATAAGGAAGAATGGTGCAATGATCCCGAAGGTACTCTCTTAAGCAAACTCAACTGTATATAAAACTGGATAACACAATAAAAGTCTTATTTAAAAATCCTTAAACACTCATCAATAGAAACAAAATATTTACAGCACAATCTTTCATCATATCACATTTTAAAATGTAAAAAAGTGAAAAACAGTTCTCTGATGGCCAGAGATTGTGAATTGTAAATAGTTAAAATCTTCCAACTACAAGAGAAAGTTTTTACTTAATTTTAAAATGTAGTTTAGCATTTACAATAAAAGACTGTGCAGCAAATGTCAAGCATTCCTGTCGAACAGCAAACAGACTTTTAAATAAGTTACCTTACTACATTTATTTTGTAATGTTTACAGTACTTTAGGAATACGGTAATAATTTATAGGACTCGAGCAAATAATAAATAATTTCAAAGAAAATTTCTTCACGTTAGTTACAAGCATAGCAATTAAGTATTTTGCATAATAACCAACTGAATTTAATTATACTAATATATAGTTATTTATTACAAAGGGACAGATTTTGTATACACATATTTTTCTATAATTACAAAACCAGGTCTTACGTTAAAGGAACAACTGATTTTATTAAGATATTTCTGATATTATTTACCAGAATATTCAATCTAAGTTATTAGAAAAGATAAACACTTCTTAAATCAATGCAATATATAAAAATTATCAATTCACAAATTAAAATGTTACAAATCTTATTGGAAGAGAGGGAAAAAATGACAAAAGAAAATAATCTAATCTACCATATCTGATAATTTTTTAATGTATATATGAAGTTAATTGTGATTTTTAAAATATTTACATTTCTAACAACAGACTATCTCCTGATTTTGTTTCGCATTTATTTGATTTGAAGCAGGAAAAAAAATTCTTATTACAAGCTATCAAACATGTTAAATCCAGAAGAGATACAAAAAAATAATTAAATGATTTTAGTATCATTTCACTTCTCTTAACATTTTTGTATAGCAGAAATTATTTCAACAAACTGTTATCTAGAATTTAACAAAAAATACCTGTAAATACCTATACTCTGTATTACTCTTCCAGCAGTTATATAAAACAGAGGAAAAGTATGGCAATAAGTCAAAATCAACCCCCCAAGACTTACATTTTTGGATCTAAAACACCTTGAAACATCAAGAAGTGCAAAAAAATTTGGGGGTAATTTTTGTATGTATTGATATTAGTGTATATGGGTGGCACGACTTTGTTTACCCTCTTTGAAGCTTAGTAACTCCTGTACTTTTTGTCGAAAATTTCTGAAATTTTGCAGGGCAGTTTGTTTATTAGGGAAATCAATGCTCTTAAATTTTGGTGATTAAAGTTCGAGGAATGGGGACATAATAGGGGTTGTGTGTATCTACAGTAGGTTCAGACTTAATGATGATTTTACTCGTTATTAGCATTTACAATTTTTTATAAAACCCATCCCTACACTCCAAATTAAGCTTTTTGCCATTTTATAATTGTTAAAAGTATAACAAGTTTTTAATTAATAAAATATAATAACAGATGACACCACCAAAATTTCAAATCTTGCCAGGAAACTTGAGCTACTCAATGCTGTTTTTTTTTTTTAATTTTAAATAATTAACGTCAGTGGAAATTACTTAAATTCTGTTATAGTTTATTACTTAAAATGTAAAAATATAATTTTTAAAAATATTTTCTTCCTATTCAGTTCTACATATCAATAATTTATTGACAATAGTAAAATACTTATAACAGATTTTGCTACAAAATAGTATTAAGACATGAACTAACGCAAATTATAATTTAAAAATTTGTATGATATTTGTGTATCAAACAAATTTCTGAATTATAATTTGTATTAGTTCATGTCTGATAAACTGATAAAATTAAAACAAAAAATTTTAATACTGAAAAAAAATTGAAAGTAAAACAAAAATTTTTTTTCATACTTTTGGATTATTTCTTCAACATCAGAAAAAAATATTTTTGACGAGCAATTATTTATTGTGATACAATCACAATGCCAGGCTGAAATTTTTAATCATATTGTTAATTTATTCAATTCAAAATATTTGTTCTCCACCTCAAATTTGTAGTGTATTGTCCCTGTACATCACACATTTCCCGGTGACAACAGAATCATGCTGTACATCTACGTAACTCCATTTAGGAGAAAATTTTTTAATTGAATTCATTTGACTTCTGGTCTGGACTGACATTTTGTATATAGTTAATTAGGACTTCCTACCCTAAGCTTTCCATATCTGGTCTCGACTTTTATCTATCTAACACTGTTCTGGAGATTAAGGAAGGGCAGACAACAGATGGATGACAGTGAAAATTTATGTCTACAATTTTTTCAAATTGCATCCCAATGACAGCATAATGCAGCTCTAAAGCTCTTGTAAAGCATTACAATTGCTCAGATAAAATATTTGAGCTTTAAGTAAAATTTTTCCAAATGCCATATACCTCAATTTATTTTTAAAGATAGTAACATCCATTCTCATAAAACTCAAGAATAATTAAAGAATTCAGATTACCAGCAGAAGATTTTAATTGAGCATATTCATCTTTTATAAGACATTATAAAATTCTATTAGACACTTGATATTTGTCTTTGGTGTAACATTATATTACAAATTAAATACATTCATTAAATACATCACTTCCAAGTATTGGAAGTGATGGTATGTGGAAAAGCCTCACTAAGATCAACAGAAGGGGTCTTTTGGAAAACTCTTGAATTCCTGATGGGCCAATATGCATCTGAACCATTGGCATGCCTGACAAAAAAATTTTGGGGATATTCAGATTTTCAAAAATCAAGTGTGGAGGAAAAGAGCATCCCCACTTTATATTTAATTATTGATGAATTTATAGCATTTTAAAGAATATGTGTATATTTATATTAGATTCAGTGAAAAAGTAGCTGAAATGAAGTCTCTCTCAAATCACAGCATTTGAAATCATTTACATCAATATACAATATTCATCAATTGATCAAACATTTAAATATCATTGATTAGCATTCTAACTTCCATTAGTGGTGCTGAGTTCAAAATAAGGTCAAAGATGTAATTTAAGATTAGATATTATGCATAATCACCAACAATTTCAATAAATGTGTTAAGTTTCTTTCATATATTGCAAATTAATCACATTTACTGATGATAATGCATACTTGCCATTTTGTAGTGATAACTATGATAAGTCATACTTAATTAAATTTACCAGATATTATGCATAACTGCCAGTCTAGAATAATAAATTTGATAAATAATGCATTCTCATCAAGTAACCCTCAGTTAAAAAGTAACCAAACCCAGCACTTGACTAGGGGGATGATTTGTGCAGCCCATGAAGATCATATCATCAAGGCATTAAGTGTAGCCCTTATTAAGCCATGTTGGGTTGACCCTTAAAAGTTGGGCTGAAGATATCATCCCTTCCAAATGATACTGTAGCAGATGTTTGTATCAAACAGGAGCTACAAAAGATAATTAAGTCATTAGATCAAAATTAACATCAATTAGCAGGACCCAATGAAAATATTTCAGAAAAAGTATTGAAAATGAACAGCTAACACTCAGCCAACCCGTTGTCTCTAACCCTGATTTGTGAACCAAAGTACAGTCTGGTATGAAAGTGATCAGTCTTTCTACAATCAAGATCAGAAAGAAAGAAGTTGAGAAGAAGACAGTGAATCCAAAGACATATTTAAAAGCTCAAGCAAAGAAAATGAAGAAAATATCAGAGCTGAAGTTTGCTGTAGTGAAAGTAGAAGAAACAGTAAAGCTAAAAATACCAATTGTGGGCAGCGCAAAAGGCAATCCAGTGAATATGTTGATAGTAAATTTTTTTTTTTTTTTCTATTTAAAAAGGTGAGTAAAGTCACTTGGGAACAAAGGATACCAATGGTATACATGGGAATTGTATACCAATAACTAGTTTGTGCTATGTGACAAGTAATTTCTTACAGTAGAGAATGTACAGTACCATACATCATTCTCTCAGGGAGTGAGCAAGAAAACATCAGTTTCAGGTACCAAAAGTGTTCATGTAAAGAAAAGTGTAATTCAACCGAATGCAAATGCAAGAAAAATGAAAAATTATGTAACTCAAAATGTCATGCTAGTTTGCCATGTTTAAATAAACAGTAAGAATTATTACAGATATATTTTTTCCCAACAAATTTTTTTGATATTTTTGTAAACATATCAAGCTGAAACAGATTTTTCTGTTTCTTTACATTCATCAAATCATTCTAACACATTATTATTATTATTATTTTGCAAATGTCATGCTCAGCTGATATTGGTTCCAAGTGCTATGTCGGATCAAAGTCAAGGCAAAGTTACCCAAACAAGTGTTACATTAAGCTTCTATGTTATTGGTAAATGTGTCAGCATCTAGAAACTTCCTAACAATGTGATGTGTGTTCAATATTGCAATTTTTTTGTAGTGCCATGTATATGTTCAGATGTTGATTGTAACATGAATCTATTTATTACAATTTATGCAATTTACGCAGATTGCAGATTTATGTAACAATAAACATCTGACTAATGATTGTCATCCTCTAGTTTTTGTGAACACTTCTCTTTGGTATAACAAGTTCTTAAATAAAAGTAAAGTTCTCGTAAACATTTTCTACAATATTTATAAAAACGGACAAGAAGCATTAATCATTCCATTATTAATAAAACAAAAAATGTATTTTTGATTCACTGTATTAAAATTTGTTTAAATCCATAAGTTACTTTATTAAAACAACAAAAAATGGAAAATTTCATGGTATTTATCAAATTTATTCACTACATTTTGAAAATTATGCACAAATTGCTTTAAAACTAATATATTCAGCAATATTTATCAAACTTACAAAATTCATTTGGGAATTATACATAATGATCAATAAAAGTGAGAAATTCCGGCATATTTATTAAATTTACCAACTTCATTTTGAAATTATGTAAAATTGTCAGTAAAAGTGAGAAATTAAGTGAAATTTATCAAACTCACTAAGATGATTGGTGATTATGCATAATCGGCAGTTAATCATTTTTACAGTAACATATGTATTAAAAAGAATTTTAGCAGGCGATTCTTAATACTGTAACCAATTACTGTTTTTTTTTGTATATTTTATATCACAGAATTCTTTCTTGAGTTTATAAATGTAATTTTACTTCATTAAAAGATTTTTTTTCACAGATTCTGGACGTACTCAATAAGAATTTATACTCTATTTTTCTAAGTCAGCATCTACTGTAAAAAAACACCTTATAGGTTGCTGAGGACTTTCAAGATTTCTTTTCAGGTATAGACTCAATAAATGACTTTATAATGTGCAAGCAATCAAAAAAAGTTTTATTTTGTATGTAAGCATAATGATTTTCTTTTATTACCTGGTAGTTTGTAAAAGAAAAAAAAACAAACACCTTGCAATATGGAAAACTGAATTTCATTACAGGACAACCAGAAGAATAGAGCTAGATGTCTGATGCAATTATCAGATATTCTTAATTTATAACCCTGAAGAAACCTGGCTTTATTTGAAAAATTGTGTTATGATTATATCTTTTCAAGATGTATATATTTTATTTCATTGAAAGTAAATAAGAACATTTTTAAATTAGAATAAAATTCAGATTAAAGGAACTATGGACTTTCCCATCTATTCAGTGTTAATTTTATCAGTTGATTGTAAACTCATTAAAACTATACTATATATTTTAATGACTTTACAATTAACTTGTACAGTTATATTAAATTGGTATTCCATAAGTTCATCTCAAAAACATCTTGCATATGTTTTTAATATATTGTCCTTCCAACAATAATAGAACATAGTGATTGCCTAGAAACTCTATTATTTTTGTGTAACTTTGATGAAATTTTCCAATACATTTGATAGCAAAATATCAACAATTATTGCATAAATTTGGAGGAAAATGATTAATAAAGAAAACAGTTAGATATTATCATCAAAAATAGGATGTCCAACATTAATAGAACACGTACTGATTGTAATTAATTACAAAGAAAGTAATGATTGGAATGCATGAAATTAAAAAAAATATATGAACAAGTGAAAAGAAAGGTTTAGTAAATTACATAATACTTTACTATTAAAAATGGGACAAGGGAAAGACCTAATTGTAGTGGAGAAGATCAAAATTGATGTATTTTACCAGGAAGGGAGTAAAGTAACTTGGATTGCTAAAAATTTGGTAAGACCTCATGCTACTATCTCAAAGTATCTTAATAATAAGGAGCAATGAACAGGAAAATGAAACAGTGGGTGCAAGAGCTCAAAAGCACCTAGAGAACGATTGCAATTGTTTGATGTGCACTGCAAGGAAACACGTTTGTTCAAAAAAATCAAAAAATATTTTGAAGCTGNTTTGTAATTCTGAAAAAAATAAATAAATAAATAATCAAAGTTGTTAATTCAATTTTCAAATCTGCAATATGAAATTTTTAAAACTTGTTTTCTGATTACTTAACCATCATCCTAATGAATTTATTTGTATAATGTAATAAAATTTTAAAAAATTTGGCTCAATATACATAGAAATTTAAAATTTTCATAAAAGGAGAAGCGCCATAGAGTCCTTAAAATATGAAGACAACACAGCAGTCTTTGTGAATTTATGAGAGGGTTAAATGCTATAGTTATTAATCACAAAGACAATAAAACTTAGCCAGTCATTGGAAGTGATTTACAAGCACTATTGCAGTTCACTACTTAAAGGCATTTTGATTTTCTAGTAGTTATTACTCATATCTTTGCTGTAATTTTATATTGTCTAGTTACATTCCTTAATGAATTAATGTTATAGCCTGTAAAACTAGAGTTTCATGTTTGGTTTTAATTATTTCTTATCACTTTATAATATCTTGTAAATATGTTTTGTTTAAACTAGATTTTCATGATAATAGAATTTCTTATTTGATTCCGTAGTTCCTGCTGATGAGTGAAGTAACTTGAAAGTATTTGAATCTTTTGTGTCTTCCATTACATATACCATACATACATATAATTTTAACAAATTGTATTTATTAAAACTATGATAGTTGTAATAAGAGCCTAGTCAAATCAAATAAACAAGTTTCAACAAGTTGTTCCATTATAACAATATACAGTAGACTCTTGTTTTAATGGATCACAGAACAATGGATTTTTCAGAATAACAGATTTTTTCCAAGTCCCACCACATCAATGTAATTTTACCTCCTTTTAGAAGATCCATTACTCAGAATAAAAAATTTTTTCTACCCCCAAATCTATTGTAAACTTTGTGTTTTTTTTTCAACATATAGTTAACATTTGGGTGTTTCTGGAAATTTGTAGACTTTAATGATGGACTTGTTACATTTGGGATATGTACAGTACAATTGAAGAGTTGTATAAAAAAGAGTCAGCTGGCTGATACAATTGATGAGGAGTCACCTAGTGAACTCTGTTGCTGGTACAACTGTAGTGCCAAAATTTAGCAAGACCATCTACTATTCCCAAGTCATAAAGATGTTCCTGATAAGTTTCAGATAAACAAACAGGCTTATTGTATATGACATTGCTAATATCAAGCAGTGCTGTATACAATAGACAGAAAAGCAGCATGAAAAGACACAAAGATGGATGAGTTTTTTAAACAAGTTATGAAGTCAAACAAAGTGCTAACGAGCTTATGTAATTTGCCTCTTTTTATGCCTACAGTATATACAGTTTTTGTCAGCTTTGTTGTACACATGTATGGTATAACATACAATCATATACAGCATAATATATGTATGTTACAAACGTGTTTCTGTAGTATAAAAAATAGCAATCTCAAGAAACTAAATAATTTCAAGTACTGGTATTTCTTATATAAAGGGGTTAAAAAATGAAAATTTTTTTGAACAGATCTTTTCCTGGGTATGCGGGAAATCCATTGTTTACGATATAACAAATTCTCAGAACAACAGATAATTTTTTATGGCCTGAGCAATCCATTAAAATGAAATTCTTCTGTACAGAATTGAAAAGTAGCTGTCGAAGGACTAGAAAATCGAAAAAGACTGTTGATTAAAAAAATTTTTGATTCCTTTAATTCAGTCTGTTCTGATTTTGCTTAGTAGAATTATTTTCATTATTTTTAATTGTAAAATATTATATTATAAAAATATAATAAATAATTAAATCATACATAAATTTTTGACATTTAAGATAAGTATTCTTTCAAACTTAATGCACATAATTAAAACAACTTCTTACAATCCAGAAGTTAAGTATTCAATATTCATAAATATTTTCAGAGAATCTTTGGGAATATTATATAATATTCTTATATGAAACAGAAAATTTTAAAATAAAATTACCTGAAGAATCATGATCTTTAAATTCCCACCAATAACCTTTGGAGGGCTGATATTTTGAATAACTAATAGCTGTAAAATTAATTCAAATTATTACTATATATAATAATAAATCAATTTTAAAATATTTAAAATTTTAAAAATATACATCAATTTGTTATGTTTAATTTTTAATATGTTTAAATGAAATATTTTCCATTGTTCTGAAATGTATACAATGAAAAAGTTAATGTTCATTAAAATAAAAGCATGCATTGAATATACTGATAAACAATGCACCATAAAACTTTATATTTAATTAATTTTAAAATAATCAATTAAGCATAATAAGAAAAGTAATTAAGTAATTAAAATTAATTAAAGATATACTAAGTAATGTAATTTATTTAAAACAATATAGCAATTAATATATTACATATATTTTTTAAAATAAAAATTTTCAATTAGTAAACTTTCATAACAAATTATTTTACAGTTTTATATTTATATAGTTTTATATTATTTATATATATTATAGTTATATTACAAATACATTGAGTAACAACATGATTATCAAACATAATTAATAAATTTAAAATCTCTTTCAATTCTGGCATTTAAAGATACAGTTGTGACAGAATTAAACTTATAAAAAAATATTTTAATTATATATTTAAAAGATTCTTCAAATAATATTTAACTATTTGTTGAAAATATAAAATCTTAAGTGCTATATGCAGAAACATATTTTAGAATCATGTGATTATTTTGATTTTTAAATACATATTATACAACTTTTGGATATTTTGGCATATTTATGATATATATATATATATATATATCATAATATGCCATATCCATATATCATGATATATATATATATATATATCATAATATGCTAAAATATTCTATTATATGTATAATAAAAAAGAACTTCTGAGCTAATATGACATCCTGTATTCTTTTAACAATGTATTTATAATTAAAACGTTAAATAAAAATATGTAAAATTAATATTCCTTTATAATTTACTTCAATATTAAACTGTATTAGAGTCTCAAAAATTCGGCACTTGATAACTCGGCAGTCCGGATAACTCAGCCACTCCCTGGCCAGGGCAAAAAAATCCTTAGTTAATTAATTTTCATTATAGACAGCTTTATGCCTCATAAAGTATTTTTCTGAGGTCTGTCTTATCAGGTAAATTACTGTACACAGTGTGTATTCATTAATTTTCATTTTCATGTAGTAAAGGCTCTATGCCTTCATAAAAGACGTACTTTTTCCTTTGTTTAAGGGTATTTGAGCAGTTTATTCTCTGTTGTATTCTCAAGTACAGTACAGTATTTTCTGAGGAAACACTCATACTTATTTTTTTAACCCCATTCCCGATAATCCGGCATTTTCACAAACTCAGCCACCCTTCGGTCCACATTAGGCTGAGTTTTTGAGACTCTACTGTATTATTATTATAATACTACAAAAAGCTATATATCAAACAATCAACCAATTAAATAAAGTTTAATATTGTAGCTAATTAGATAAAAGTTATTCTATAAATTAGTTAAATGGATATACAATAATACCTGTTAAAGTATAATTGAATTTAATATGATTTTTCATCTGCTATATACAGTGACATTCTGTTAACTTGGCATCGATGAGACCAACACAGTGCCTGGTTATCGAATATGCCAACTTATTGGATGATGAATTTTTCCAGTTTTTTTCGATTCTCTAGATACAATTTTATATATCTTTGTGTTTAAAATTGTATAAATCCACCTTTTATGATTGTTTAACAAGACATTTTAATTTTTCCAGACTATTCCTATCCTTGGTTGGTTTAAAACAAAAACAAACAAATCTTCCTGTAGGCTTTGTACACTTAGATATATATCCATTTTATATATTATATGTTGTCCACAGATATGACAAATGCCACAATCTTCACAATGATTACACCATGTTTGTACCTAACTTTTGATAATAAATTCATTGTCATTTACATTTGTCTTTTTTTCATTTTTAAGTAACTTAATACATCCTGCAATCTCCAAAATAATAACATTAATAATGCTGTATAACATATGTATAAAAAATTATGTTTGAATTACATAGAAATTTTCAAAAACACAAAAATTTATTAAAGTTTGTTGGAAACTGCTTACAACAAGAATGCCTTTGAATTGAGTTGAAAATTTAAAGAAGAAAAATGAACTTAGATCAAACTTCTAACTTAAAAGGTATTTTTGTTTTTTAGAAAAAAACAGTATACAAAATATTATTGTAAATTTTTATAATAAAATTTTAAAAAGCAAAGATGGTCAATACTCTGATCACTTAATCTGGTTCTTATTTTAGTAATGAAAAGTCCTGCTATGGAGAATGCTCTTTTTGATTCAATTAATGTGGGCAGAATCATCTTTAATACTTTTAAGAGAAGACGGATGTTATGTGTTTTTTCACCTGTAGCCTGGAAGATTTCTAGTTTGTTTACAAGATGCATTACAGTACTTCTTTTGCCATCTAGTATTCTTGATTTGGCTACCTTAGCTGCTTTAATAGTGGCATCAAGCTTATAGCCTTACAATTTGACAGTTTCTTTGGCTTTAATAATCAGGTTTTGAAGAAAAACTTCATACTCATTTGTATTCTAGTCCAATTTTCATAACCTGGCATAATGCAGTTATCAAAGCTACTGGGCATGATTAAAAATTAAGACAGCATAAACACAATTATTCCATATATTACAGATTCTGACAAAGAATTTTCAGAGTCCTGTCACAAATAAGCTACACACTGATTATTCACAATCTGGGACATGCCATAATAAGCAAAAATTTAAAAGACTAATAAGCAGGCTTAAAATTAATAAATATAAATCTATTCTGACAGTTTATGGGTTAATTATACTTTCTATTTGCAAAATTTCTGCAACTTTAACACAAAATAAGAAAAAAGTGAATTTTTAAGAAATTTGCAGGATTTCCTGGGATGAAAAGATATTTCCCTGGTTCAAAAACAGCCAAAATCCTGTTGGAGAAATCCTACTCACCACCAACTGAAACCAAAACCAACACTTTACAAAGAAATGCTGTAAATGGACTCAATTCTGACTGCCTGGATGAAATATAACCAAATCAATTAAGACGAACAACAAGTACTTTATCCACACATTCCGAAATATTATGTTTCAATTGATTTGAGTTTGATTTTAATTAATTAATTAATTTTGATTTCATTTTTACTTTCAGTTTCAGTGTAAAGACCAGAGTTTTAATTATTATTTAATCACTTTTAAATTATTTAATTATTATTTTTAGTTTTAATTAACAAGCTACCTAGTTGCCTAAAAATACAGACGAGTACCAAACGCATTGATAACTCCCTCCAAAAATGAGCTAGACATGCTGGCTTACTGGGTTTGCTGGCATACTGGATGTCGTGTTAATGTAATTTCACTGTATTTGTATAATAAATTTTCTATTCAACAACTACTTTTCTTTAAAATTTTTACTCATCTTAATTTTAAATTTCAATAACTTGTTTAATTTCAGAAATTTTAATCATTTTTAATAACAAACCATAAAAACCAGCACTGTATCAAATATTCCAAAGTTTTTGTTCTAATTTTTGATAAGTATTAATCCTACTTCATTTCTTTTTAAATTCTACTTAGTTAGTTAGATATTTTGCTTGGTTATATTATAAAAAATCAATTATTTAATCTTCAGGTTAGACATTTATAGGGAAATTTAAGACAATGGAACTGATATTTAATTAAGCTAAAATTTTTTACTATTTTAAAAGTTATTTCAATGTGAGATAATATTGATGTCAATGATATTTATGTATAAATGTTTGTTTACTTATGTTTGTATTACTTCAGTTATTTGATTCATTTTTACTTAATTTTGTTTATTTATTATTTTAAATAAAATATATTTTCATTACATGAATTTAATTACTAGAGTTTTTATATTAATTTTATACNTCAACTGTCTACAAAATATTTCTCTCGGTAGACTATCTTACAAGTTGCTGTAAGATAGTCTACTGAGAGAAATATTTTCAGATTAAAGAGACAACCATTTTATATTGATTTATTTTTAATGGGATTCATTTCACTGTTCATTGTACTGGAGATCAGGGTTATTGTATGAGTAATATCACTTGTAAATTAAACTTAAATAAATAATGCTATTATTTAAATAAAAATGAATTACAATTCTAACAGTTTAAGTTGAAAGAACACTTTCAATCATAATTAAATTAATGTTAATAATTAATTAAGTTCTGAAAGCAAGGATCAGACAAAGATCTGTGTAACATAACTGGCAATGCTACCACAAGGTAAGTGGGAGTTGTGGGTTCGAGTCCTGCTTCAGGCTGATTCTTTTCTTTCAGAACACTTTCAATCATTTTTTGATATAAATTAATTTCATTTTATCAATTTTTTTTATTTCTCCATATTGTTACATATTAGTTTTTGGGAAAATGAAATGAAAATGATAAATAATTTTAACTATTACATAATGTAAAAAATGTTTCATTTCACTTTGTATTTATTTATTAGCTATTTAATATTAAACATTTAACACACATTTAAAACGTATAAAAAGTTTTCTTCTTTTACAAATGTCACATGTTAAGTTTTTGTCATTATTATTCAATATCTAAAATATTATAAACAAATATAAAATTTATGTAAATTAAATGGCAAAGAATACAAACCTTCTTCAAAAGCAGATTGTAAGTGATGGACTGTTGTCAGCTGAAAATAAAGAAATCATCAAAATATACTCTTAAAATATCACATTTCATTGTAAGTAAATATTCACTTAATCTTATAAATTGCAAGTTAAATATATAAGATTATTTTTCATAATATTCATTAAAACATGATTAAAATAAAATAAAAGTTTAACTAACTTAAAGAACTTAAAACTTGCTCAACTTAGCAGAATAAAGAATAAATGCATTAAGCTTATATCATGGTGTCAAGATTTAAATATTGTAATGAATTTTTTAAAATTTACTCAAGTAATTATTAATTTAAGAAATCATTTGCATAAATAAATCAATCTGAATTGAAATGAATAAATATAAACTTTAGAACATTGGTATCATAGGTTATGTTATCAGTTCAGAATTATTCACTTACTTTATTTTTCATTATGTTAACTTTTATTTATGCATATTTGTAAAATTTTGGAGTGATTTACGGATAAACTCTCTGTCAGATGGTAAATAATTATATATAAATTCAATGAATAAAATTTATTCAATTCAAAATGTCTTTTAGAAAATAAACTATAAATTACTCATTATTCAAGTAACCAAATATCTAATTCTATTCATGATAAGACATGATTCAGACTGTATAAAGTTCATAATGAGATAATAAATACAAGAATTATTTTTAGCAGATGACTGTCTATCTCATTTTATCTAAAGAATTCACTTATAAATAAATAATTATACATTCATTAATCGAATATTTAATTTACAAAAAACAGTGTTAGGTAATTATTACTTTAAAATTTAATAATTAAATCTAAATTAATTTACAAATTCTGAAGCATTTAAATAATTTTTATAAATAAATATTTAATTTCTTTAATATTCATTCTTTTAGGTTAATTTTTTATTTTTAAATATTACATCTAGCAATATCAAATAACCTTATTACAAAACTCATTTCTAAAAATAATAATTAATAATTTGCTTAAATTACAAAATTTTATTATAGAGTTATATTACATTACATGATGTAACAATTGTTTTAATAATTGTAACAATTAATATTTTGATAATTCAAATCAAGATAATTTATTTTCTCCTTAAATATCAAGATAAATTACAAAGTTTTACATAAAAATAATTTAGAACAACATTCAATGTTAATAGGAAACATACTGATTTGTAGATTATAAATTATGAAAAACTAGGGTAGTATATACTGTCAAAAATACTTGTGTAAATAAACGTTTTCAGTAATGCCAATAGACAGTTGTGTTGTTAATTTTGTAACATTACTTGGCATCTAATGTTTTTACATTTTGTAACTTGGAACAATCTTGTTTTATGCAGGACTGATATATGCAAATTTAATTTCACAGACGTCAAATGTTACGTTGACCCAATTCTAGTGCCACTGAATCTATTTCTTAAGTCAGTAAACTATGCTACTCAAGCTTCCGACAATCTGAACACAAAGACCTACTGAATTCTATTCACTGGAGTGAATATCCTAGTTTGCACGTATTTCAGTAGTATATTCTATACAGTATAATAAAAACTTGCTCTGTATATTCAGAAATACTAGACCAAAATATTAATTATAGTAAAAATACAAGTAGAATGCTTTAAACACATTTTAACTGGGACTAGGTGAGACTGTCTACTTTTGGGATGTTCGAATGAGCTCAAACCAGTATCCGGAGCATAGCTGAGGCATTTCACAGGAAGGCCTCAGCTATGCAGTGCATCTATCCTGACAAAAGATGCGACTGTTTCGGCAAGCAACTAACAGCCAACTTAGAATGATAATATTTTTTAGTTAATTATGAATGATTGCATAAATGTCTAGGACAATCATCTGGAACTACTATGAATGTAGCACAAATTTATGAAGAATTTTATTTTACTTTATACTTGCCGAAATGCAACTCCTGTATAAAAACAAAACCTTCTTGTATGTAAATTTTATATATATTTATGATGCAAAAATCTTTTATACTAATAATTGACTAAAAGAAAGTACCAAATTTCATTCAAATCTATTTTAAACTATGAAGAGACAAAAATTAAGATTTAAGACAAAACATTTTAATTTTTTTCTATTTATTTTTTTATAAACAAACNAATAAGTGAAATATTTGTTTCTATTATAATCACATCATGTAAAGTTTATTGTTATTTTTGTCATGCAGATTAATTTAAGAAGTCAAGTAAAGTAAAATTTGATTTGTCAGCATTTTTTATTTTATAATTACTCAAATTAAATATCTACTCGCAATTTGGAGTTAATAAATTTCAAATTCAATTTTGACCAACCTTCATAAAAACGTTTGTCATCACTGTTCTAGATAATAGCTTTTGCTATTTAACTGCTATGCTTTATTTTAATTATTATATTTATGTCAGAACAATTTTTCATGGCATTATGTATATAAAATTAAGTAGACATCTTTTACAAAGTTTAATATTTGTATTTTTTTTCAGAATTTTGTAATTCTGAAAAAAATAAATAAATAAATAATCAAAGTTGTTAATTCAATTTTCAAATCTGCAATATGAAATTTTTAAAACTTGTTTTCTGATTACTTAACCATCATCCTAATGAATTTATTTGTATAATGTAATAAAATTTTAAAAAATTTGGCTCAATATACATAGAAATTTAAAATTTTCATAAAAGGAGAAGCGCCATAGAGTCCTTAAAATATGAAGACAACACAGCAGTCTTTGTGAATTTATGAGAGGGTTAAATGCTATAGTTATTAATCACAAAGACAATAAAACTTAGCCAGTCATTGGAAGTGATTTACAAGCACTATTGCAGTTCACTACTTAAAGGCATTTTGATTTTCTAGTAGTTATTACTCATATCTTTGCTGTAATTTTATATTGTCTAGTTACATTCCTTAATGAATTAATGTTATAGCCTGTAAAACTAGAGTTTCATGTTTGGTTTTAATTATTTCTTATCACTTTATAATATCTTGTAAATATGTTTTGTTTAAACTAGATTTTCATGATAATAGAATTTCTTATTTGATTCCGTAGTTCCTGCTGATGAGTGAAGTAACTTGAAAGTATTTGAATCTTTTGTGTCTTCCATTACATATACCATACATACATATAATTTTAACAAATTGTATTTATTAAAACTATGATAGTTGTAATAAGAGCCTAGTCAAATCAAATAAACAAGTTTCAACAAGTTGTTCCATTATAACAATATACAGTAGACTCTTGTTTTAATGGATCACAGAACAATGGATTTTTCAGAATAACAGATTTTTTGCAAGTCCCACCACATCAATGTAATTTTACCTCCTTTTAGAAGATCCATTACTCAGAATAAAAAATTTTTTCTACCCCCAAATCTATTGTAAACTTTGTGTTTTTTTTTCAACATATAGTTAACATTTGGGTGTTTCTGGAAATTTGTAGACTTTAATGATGGACTTGTTACATTTGGGATATGTACAGTACAATTGAAGAGTTGTATAAAAAAGAGTCAGCTGGCTGATACAATTGATGAGGAGTCACCTAGTGAACTCTGTTGCTGGTACAACTGTAGTGCCAAAATTTAGCAAGACCATCTACTATTCCCAAGTCATAAAGATGTTCCTGATAAGTTTCAGATAAACAAACAGGCTTATTGTATATGACATTGCTAATATCAAGCAGTGCTGTATACAATAGACAGAAAAGCAGCATGAAAAGACACAAAGATGGATGAGTTTTTTAAACAAGTTATGAAGTCAAACAAAGTGCTAACGAGCTTATGTAATTTGCCTCTTTTTATGCCTACAGTATATACAGTTTTTGTCAGCTTTGTTGTACACATGTATGGTATAACATACAATCATATACAGCATAATATATGTATGTTACAAACGTGTTTCTGTAGTATAAAAAATAGCAATCTCAAGAAACTAAATAATTTCAAGTACTGGTATTTCTTATATAAAGGGGTTAAAAAATGAAAATTTTTTTGAACAGATCTTTTCCTGGGTATGCGGGAAATCCATTGTTTACGATATAACAAATTCTCAGAACAACAGATAATTTTTTATGGCCTGAGCAATCCATTAAAATGAAATTCTTCTGTACAGAATTGAAAAGTAGCTGTCGAAGGACTAGAAAATCGAAAAAGACTGTTGATTAAAAAAATTTTTGATTCCTTTAATTCAGTCTGTTCTGATTTTGCTTAGTAGAATTATTTTCATTATTTTTAATTGTAAAATATTATATTATAAAAATATAATAAATAATTAAATCATACATAAATTTTTGACATTTAAGATAAGTATTCTTTCAAACTTAATGCACATAATTAAAACAACTTCTTACAATCCAGAAGTTAAGTATTCAATATTCATAAATATTTTCAGAGAATCTTTGGGAATATTATATAATATTCTTATATGAAACAGAAAATTTTAAAATAAAATTACCTGAAGAATCATGATCTTTAAATTCCCACCAATAACCTTTGGAGGGCTGATATTTTGAATAACTAATAGCTGTAAAATTAATTCAAATTATTACTATATATAATAATAAATCAATTTTAAAATATTTAAAATTTTAAAAATATACATCAATTTGTTATGTTTAATTTTTAATATGTTTAAATGAAATATTTTCCATTGTTCTGAAATGTATACAATGAAAAAGTTAATGTTCATTAAAATAAAAGCATGCATTGAATATACTGATAAACAATGCACCATAAAACTTTATATTTAATTAATTTTAAAATAATCAATTAAGCATAATAAGAAAAGTAATTAAGTAATTAAAATTAATTAAAGATATACTAAGTAATGTAATTTATTTAAAACAATATAGCAATTAATATATTACATATATTTTTTAAAATAAAAATTTTCAATTAGTAAACTTTCATAACAAATTATTTTACAGTTTTATATTTATATAGTTTTATATTATTTATATATATTATAGTTATATTACAAATACATTGAGTAACAACATGATTATCAAACATAATTAATAAATTTAAAATCTCTTTCAATTCTGGCATTTAAAGATACAGTTGTGACAGAATTAAACTTATAAAAAAATATTTTAATTATATATTTAAAAGATTCTTCAAATAATATTTAACTATTTGTTGAAAATATAAAATCTTAAGTGCTATATGCAGAAACATATTTTAGAATCATGTGATTATTTTGATTTTTAAATACATATTATACAACTTTTGGATATTTTGGCATATTTATGATATATATATATATATATATATATATATGTATATATA